>NW_013953470.1:0-47900 GCF_001266775.1 Austrofundulus limnaeus
CTGATGTTTCTGTAGATACAAAACATGTCTATGTCTAACTAAAATAACTTATAATAATTAAAGTAGAAAACCAGGGGTTTGGGTTTCAGAGATGAATGAATCAATTGGTGGGCCAAAATTTGGTCACTCGCAGGCCGGATGTGGCCCGCGGGCCACCAGTTGTATAGCCCCGATTTAAGGCTAAAGTTGATAAACATTTTTCTTAATATCAGTTCAGTTAGATAATGCTAACATAAATGAGGTAATTTTTTCTAAATGGTTCAAATTAGTGGAAAAGCAAGGATTTGAATATTTAGCCTAATTCAATAGTTTCTTATATTTACTTATTCATCTATTTTTTGTTTTTCAAAACCAGCTTTATGTTCAAGTCAAATGACCTATAATTGTTCTAATACTTGTATACAAAAACTCTTTTTAATCTTCTGTCTTTGTCTCTATTAAACAAAAAAAAAAAAAAAAAAAAGAAAAAAAGGCACAACCAAATGTAAAGGAGACATGTTTATTATTTAAACTATCACTTAAATAAAAAAGTGCATAGAAAATAAACATGATTAGAAACTTTTCTTTTTACACTTATGTACAGCTTTGTTTCCTAATTATACATTCAACCAAGTAGTTTGTGGTTTATTTTTTCACGATGGTGGTTTTCCTTCATTTTGTTGAWGCGTACTCAAAAGAAAAATGAGCAAAACACTGCTGAACAGGAGAAAAGTCTGATGAATACCRTTATTACAGAGAGCAGGAGGATACTGATATAAGACAAAGATATATTCAAGGCAAAAAGAAAACTGGCCTGGTCATGATTCCTCTTTTTGTACATCCTACTGTAACCCACCCGTCCCCTCCCCCGTCTCTGACACTACATCCCATCATGGACTGTCTATACACAACAAACAGTTCCAAAAAAATGTGACAAATACACGTTACGTACTCAAACAATCTCTCCAAAACCTTGACTTGTTAACGAACAACTCAGGGTGGATGCTGGTGTGCAAAATAAATAAATTAAACATTTCCAACATCAGCATTATGACTTTCTATAAAACAGTACATGATAAGTAAAACCAAAGCTTCAGAGGAGAGAGAGAGAGAGAGAGATGGTCAGGGAGACATGAGAACTTTTTTAAAGTAGATTAAAAAAAAAGCCATTTTGGTGGTGTCATTATGGTCTGTCTCCACAAACCGAACTCGAAAATTTTTCCCACATCAAGTAAGCCATCTTAAAAGTCCCTGTTAAAAACATACAAATGAAACAAAAAAACATTCACTACAACAACCAGGAAACAAACAAACAAACAAAAAATTAAACCCAAAATGGCTGACCTCAAGAAGTTCACAACCACATTAATACAGTTACATTTCTCATCACAGAAAAACCGCTCCGTTCCGGAAGAAAAAAAAAAAGTTAAACTGCAGTGATCCTTGCGTGATAAAGGAACACTCACAGGCACAGCAAAACTGGTACTGGATATCAATATACAAAAGAATGATGCACGTTAGTTTTATCTGATAGTACTGTAACACAAAACCATTATAGAGTACATTGAAACATTGCTATTAACCATTATAAATCCGCTGTTTTGCTACTGTAACTAAGTTTGTCTGCCCATTCCATATATTGTATAGATACAAGAACAAGAAATTACTATGCATGTTTTCCATATATTGTTACGTATTTATACTATAATTACAGATAATGATGAAGAAGGGCCACTGATGTGGCGTGATAAAATGTCCAAAACAACCAGAAGTTATTTCCTTATTGTTTATATGCTGCTTGAAACAGTAAAGTAACTGACATATTGTTTATTGAACACTCTGAACCTGAAAAAGCAAAAGAATAAAAAATAAAAATAAATGAAGTCAAAGACAGAGCCCTTAGCATCAGTAACCGTCTTATTACCACTGCTGACATAAACCTTTTGAGATAAAACCTGTAAGATCCTGTGGTTCTACAGACACAAATCCCACTGCTGTTCACTTTGAAATTAGACCCAGTCCTGAAAACTAATCTGCGTCGTTTGAGGTCACGCCTGCGATCCTCAAAATAAATACAGCTCACAAAGTATCCGCACCGCCACGCGAACGCGCGCGTTCGATGCGGAGGAAGAGTATACATTCATGGTTGAGCTTAGCAGCAGAAGCCAGCGAGCCCGGAGTGGCGCCGAAAACGCAGTACTCTCTGGAAGGGAGGGGGCTCCTGGTGTGGTCCCTGCCTTCACTTTGTTGAGCAGAAAGAATCAAGTGCACTTCGCTAGAGCCTCAAAAAAAAAATAACATGGTCGGGAGTTCGTCYGAGCCCGGTTAACACGCAGAAACCCTCGGTGAGGGTCTGCGCTCGTGGTCTCGGCGCGGGAGTTGCATCGTGTGCCTGGAGACAGAGCTGAGTGTTCCTATGACTGTTCAGTGCCCTTTCCACAGCTCAAGTGCAAACTTCCTCTTTATGGAGGGAGGGGTCGATTTTTCAATCTAAGTTCACAACATTAAGGGGCAATGCGGGAGTACCTGCTAACGGTCATAACAAAGTCAGCATGAACCGCAAAAGACAATTAACTACTAAGCTGAGACAACACTTGTTGACTTAGTGGAAGCAGTCAAACAAAAAACAAAGAAATGCTTAAATATTCAATCTGGGGCATCGAGGCTTAGAAAAGGGATTTGCTTGATGAAAGAAACGGTTCCCATCTGCTGGTGAGCACTGAGCAATCACAYGTTTTTCAATGAAACTAGTTGGCTCAGTGAGCGCTGACGGCTGAGTTAAAGTAAAGGCACCTCTTTAATTGTAGACCGAATCTGCAGAGGGATTTCAGATTTCAAATCGAAGCAATTATTGTTGAATTTTACCAACATGGGCATTTTGTTCATGGGCTGTAGAGCCAGCGGGTTGGTGTCTGATGGTTTAACTACACTGATGCCAGACAAGCAGCCTGTGAGTGAACTTGATTCTTTGATTTACGTTGTTGTGGACACAATAAGGCTGGAGAGAGAGAGGAGATATCGGCTGAGGATCAACAATCTAAACTCTCTCAAGTGCATAATAATAGTTCACATGACTGTCAAACCAGCAGCTAGAACTGGAACAACAAAAAAATATAAAAACAAAATAACATAACAAAAAGTTCTGGCCAAATGGCCTGTGGTAGATAAAGAGCTACTGGTGGACTGAACTGAAGAGGAACCAAGCCACAGACCAGTGTCAGTCTTTGGATTCAACGAAAAACATTCAGGCTCCAAATTAAAAAAATAAAAATAAAACAAATAAAACTTTTTAAAAAGGCAGTGGAATACAAAACATAGAAACCAAGCATTAGTGTTTGTAAACCTCTATTTTCTACAAAAATGGCAATAAAATAAATACGAATTTTTAAAAATATAAATACCATCATTAAGTGCTATTTGCTATTGAGTGCTTTTCAGTTTTTTTTTCTGTTTTGTAGAAAAATACACATTATTTACATTGTCTTTCAAAAGCAAGCGTGATATTGACATGGAGGAAAGTTTATCAAAAAAAAAAAAAAAAAAAACAAATTAAAAAAGAAACTCTTTTCTCCACAATAACGAATATCACAAGAGGCCAAGAAGAAAACAAGTCGTGTCAAAAATTCAATTTAAGGGCTTGATGTTTGGTTGTCTTGCTCCTGGATTTGGATTTGTGATTCACAAGTCCGAGCTTACATCGACGACAAAGCGATCAATTTTAAGTACTCAAGCACATCAGTAGGTTTTTCTGGTCCCTTGGCTGTCAGTCCACCAGAATCTCTAGCTGCCTCACTCGTTCAGGCCAGAAGCAACACGTCTACAAAAGCTACCAAGCTGTCAGACTCAATTTACAAGATGGTATCAAACAATCCTGTACAGCAACGATCAAAAATAAATTGTCTTTTTAACAAAATCTTTCTCACCTGATGTCTTTTTCTCTCCTTTTGTTTTCTTCCCTGTGGACGATGCTCCCCCTAGTGTTTCAGTCTGTACAGCTCCCCCCCATCAGAGCAGCTCCTATTTACAACCTATGTACACGCTTACAAACGTTAAGAGGAAGGTTCCAGCTCTGAAGGCATCAGGGCACGTTGAGACAGGGAGATGTGCATCAATAACAGCTGACGTTGAGATAAAAAGAAATTTAAAAAAATATGATAGGGGTTTTATCACTGTTACAAGTCCCTTCAACAAATTGCACTTTGGTGTTAAATAAAACCAAGCTCTTTGATTTATTTTTTTTCCTTCTAAGCTCACATTAGTAGACCATAACATAAAAAACAAGGATCATGGGTCAGTGTAAAAAAAAAAAAAGTCATCCAAAAAGAAAGAAAAAGCTGATATTGCAATTACGTGATTCTTAACTCACCGCTCCAGGTAGAACTTTTAATGTCAAATGTAAAACGGAGAAAAGGAGGCACAATATGTTTGAATTTTTACATATGGYCCATCCTGAAAATACAGCCTGACCCACTTTGCCGACACTTGCAGCAGCTGACGTAACAGAAATCACCAAAATATGGCAAAGGACAGCAGGGTTGGGGGAGTGGGGGGGTGTCTTCTCAACCTCGTGGCACCGCTGCTCGAGTCCTCCTCGGGTCGTGTAGATCAGTTGAGGAACTTGCGGCACTTCTTTGCGCCGCAGTTGCACAGCAGCTTACTGCTGGCGTCCTCGATGGGGAACTTGTAGTCGTACGTCAGCTCCTCGCCGCAGCAGATGCGGCGGGACGCGAAGATGACGATGTGCTTCTGGCCGTCCACGGTGACGACGCGGGAGTAGCAGTTGGGCTCGCAGGAGTGGTTGATGAAGCGGGCGGCGTTGCCGTGCACCGTGGCGTCCACGACCTCGTAGTCGTCGATGCGAAACATGTAACAGCCGATCCCCTTGGAGGACAGAGGAGACAGATTTGTACGATCGGTTTCTCCCACGACTGTAAATAAGATTTSCCCACTTTATTCCAAAGGCCTTACCTTCCCTTCGTAGTGTTTCTCCCGTTTGTCAGTGAGCACAGACCGAATGACGTTTCCAGAGTATTCAATCACCATTTCTCCAGCTTCGATAGTTTTCTTACAGAACAAACCGCGGCCATGAATAGGAGACCTGCAGAGGGGAACGACCAATTTATGTGATTTATTGACAGGCTTTGTTCACAGATATGTAAGTAAAATTGTGCAACATTTATTTTTATTTTTTCTCCTCTTCCCCCTCAGGAGCCACCACAGCAAGTCATCCTCCTGCATCTCACTCTGTGTTCACTCTAACTACCTTCATGTCCTCTMTAACTGTATCCATTTATCTCCTGTCTTTTTCCTGGCAGCTGTGTCTCTAACGCCCTTCTACCCACTGTCCCTCCTCTGGACATGTYCAAACCATCTCAGTCTGGCCTCCTGTGCTGTACCTCTGATGATCTCATTCCTAATCTTATCCGTCCTTGTCACTCCAAAATAGGCAATGATTTACTGAAAGTAAAATGTGAAGCTGTATGAGTTGTTTGAGTTGATGTTTTTATTTTTATTTGTATTGTTTTGTAAATTATGTTTTGTTTGAATATATTCTGGGGATAAAAGGGGCAAACATTATAAGATTTATTCTTCTTTTGCTACCTTTCATTTTAATTCGATTTTTGATTTGTGTATTTTCTTTGTTTTTTTTATTGTATATAGATATTTTTTAATGAAATTAATACATTTTTTGAATTGAAAAACTGAAAATTGATATTTGAAGTGTGGTTAAAAATGACGAATTTGAAACAAAACCATCACAATTTTTTTAATTGTTTACTAACAGTGCTTTTCCAGTTGGGGTGCTTTTTTTTCTACAGAACACCTACTGGACACAACCCTCCCAAAAATAAAAAAAAAAGCAGAAAAGAGGAAGAACTTAAGAGTGTCCTAGCGTCTGCTTCTGCCATCTTAAATGATTTTGAAGTGAAAACTATGGTCTCAGGTGGGCTCATACAGAAATGTGCAYCCTGATCTACACTGACGCATCAGACTGGTGGAAACAAAATAATAATAATAAAAAAACTCCAGTTAACAGGATTAGCAGCAATTTTTATAATTTTATTAGAGGATTTCTCTGCAGGGCTGGGGATAAAGTTTATTTTTCAGCAAAAAGACAAACCAGGCAATGGTCCTGTCATAACGAAGCTGCTGAGATTAAACCTAAGATCCTTTCTTTGCTTTTTAAATWGCTTGCAGGCAGATATTTATGGCTATAATAATACAGTAATATATTTTTTTAATTTACCAGGTACTAGACAAATGTGAAGTGGTTTTTTTTTTCTTAAAATTTATATAAACAAACCACATACAGGATTTGCTGTAAAAGTACCAATGCTCTTTCTTATGAAGTATTTCCTATGAATCATTCTATCTGCCTTAGTTAATAATAAAGACGAACACACTTATCACAGTTTTTCTAACCTGTAGACTCCAACAGCTTCCCTCCAGGTGGCCTTCAGCTGTTTGAACCTCACAGYGAGCGGCAGCTCCATGGAAGTGCGCCTGCAGTAACAGCATGAGAAAGGAAATTTTAAAGTAGYGATCTCAGCAGTTCTATCTTAATCTCATAAACTGATAAATGCAGTTACTTACCTGGCAGTCCTGAGCTGCCCTTCCTCATCCTCTTCCTCCTGTTGTCTGTACTCGGGTGGTTGGCGGTGTTTCGAGGCCAAGAAGTTGAACATGTCAAATACAGACCTCCTGGTTTGTAGAACAGTGCAGCAGGAGGTCATGAGAGACATAATAAAAACATGAATTTAAGTTCATTATGAAGAACCAGCCATAACCACACAAAACTGTAATAGTCTTGAACCAAAGCAAAAACCACAAGCACTTAAAGGGGACATATGCAAAAWCCACTTTTTTAGCTGTTAAATGCATTTTGTTGTGACTTGGGAGGAATTCAGACCAAAGCATTGCAGTTCCAGTTTATATAGACCCCAACTGAATGATTTAAATGTGAAAGWGAAGGATTTAAAAGCATGTGTCTACTTTAAGACTTAATTGTTGTCAGTCTGAACCTCATTTGTATGTATGTTTTCATACAAAAGCACAACATTATGGAGCTTATTGCCTCTGCAAATAAAAACTATGTTTGAATTTAAAAAAAATCATTCACATGACTAAATCTTGGCTAAAGGAAAACCAAAGATGTGATCATCTTTAGTATTTAGATTTAATGATGAGAAAARTCTGTGTAGGACTGTATGTGTTGGTGAGTTAAGTGTTGTAGTGATAATTTTTAGCGTGTGTTGGCTAATGTGAGAGGATGGAGAGGTACCTGAGGATGTGTATGGTTAATTTTAGAGGTTCTAAGGTTATTCGAACTGTTTGTTTTAGAATTCTAACTTTTATGTATTTTAATGTTTTTATGATTTTTTTGTTAATTTTTATTGCATGAATTCGTAAGTTGTATTGGATGATTTTATGAATTTCTTGGCAGACATGCTTATGTATTTTTAGTGTATATGGATGTATAAACTGTATGTATTTTATTTGTGTAGAAATGCCCAACCAGGGACTGGAGTTGCAAATTAGCTGTAGCTATATACTCTTTGTGCAACACATCAGTTTCAGACTTATCTGTTCTATGTTTTTGTATCATTGTCCCTGTTAAATAAATAAAGATAAAAAAAAAAGATAAAAACCGATGTGTGCATGTGTTTGTGTGTGAGTCGGCTCTTTTCTAACCTGTGGTGGATTTCTGCCCGAGCTGAGCCGTGGGGATTGAGAGGAGGTTCGTCGGTTTCCTCTGGTTTGTGGAAGCGGAAACGGTAGCTGCGGCAGTGCCTGGATCCGTTCAGCTGCTCGAGCAGAAAGACCACAGCTTCATGTACGACTCCCAGCATCCTCAATCCATTCACACCTGAAATGAGCAGAAAATCACMGTATAAATGGAACAACAGCCTTCTACACAAAGCGGGTACAAGTGGTGCTCCAAGAGCAATTCCTGTGTTCTTCACCTTCAAAAGAAAGCTCTTTGAGATGTGCATTGGAACGAGCCTCCTTCACCTTATCAGTCAGGGACTTCCAGGCCTCTGTAAATAATAATGAATGAATAAAACTTATTAGGGAATTCATTGAATAATCTTGTACTCCATTCATATTATTTWAGTTCATTTTAAACATACTCTATGTTAAGTCCATTCAATATGCARCATGTTTTACTGATTTATTAGTTTCCTCTATACTGATTACCATTTATATCGTAAGCTGGGTAGTTACTTAGGCTGTTTTGTTTTACCTTCAATGCTCTCACAGCGAATGTGGAAGCCGTCCTCGCTGCAGATTTCAAAGATGATGCCCTTTTTGGGTTTGCTRTCCAGGCCAGAATCCCTGCTGTTGCCATCCTGGTCAGGTGGTGATGCTGCAGGAACAGAWCCAGCATCTCCAGCTGCAGATGGTTTGTCCTTTCCCACCATTTTCTCTGGTAACGCGTGCCCTTCAGGACTCTTCTTTTTACCGATGGCACTGAAGAATACGCAAATAAAGCTTTAGCTCTATTTTAGGACCGGTTTGAAAACGTCTAACTGTGGCACTGCATACCTCTTGTTGGTCGCCTTATCTGGGGGTTTGCCTGTGTCCATAGGTTCAGGAGAGCTCAGTTCTCTKGAGCTGCACAGAAAGACATTTGAACAGRTACTCATTTKAACATTTCAGAGGAAAGAAAGGCAGTTCAAGTGTATTTGCTTGAAACAGAGTAAGTACTACTTGATATAAAAAAGAAGCGTGTCTCACCTTGGATTTGAAAGTGGGGGGTGTTTTTCAGGGTTGCTCTGATGATCTTCTGYCTGAGAGGCCTTAAGCTTCTTTCCACTGTTAATATCTGGAGTCTGTCGGCTTCTCTTCACTTTCTTTTTGCTTTTTTCCAGACTGGATTGCGCGCTGGACAAAGTTGCAGCGGAGTTAGCTGGTCTCTGCTCTGATGATATGGAAATAGGTGTCGTCCTGCTGCTCTGGGAATGTGCAGAGATCGGTTTTTGAGTGAACACTCCAACAAAACGTCCTTTCGCGCCTCTCGGAGGGGCAGACGGACTGGGAGACAAAGCGATGCTGTTYAGATTCGAGTCCACAGTCTGAGCACTGCTGACAGGCTGCGACTGATGCTGCAAGTGGACGCTCCTGCCCTCGGCCTCSCCGCGCTGGTTGACAGCCATGGTGATCGTCTGCTGGGTGGGCAGGACGCAGATACTGCTGGCTATGGACGTCTGAACAGAGGAGCCGAGATGGGACATCAGAGGAGCTCCCCCTGCTGGCTGAAGGACCACCGACTGATCCGATAGGCTCAAACCGTGTGGGTTGGCTTTAAAAAGGAGGTTGCTAATCGGCCCCGTGATGTCGGCGGAGCTCAGCACGGGGGTGGAGAGTGACACCGAACCTGGAGCGAGGAGGCCGGCGGAGCCGCTGGGGGGAACAGACACAACATTCAACACTGACGAGTTGGGGCTGAGACCAGAGACGGTGCAAGGTAGAAGATGAGCAGAAGAATCGTGACTCAGGATGCCGGGTTGGGCAGGACCGGAGAGTCTTTGCTGCAAGAGCGTAGTGGGATCCAAGTACATAACCCCGCCTGATTTTGGCCTCTTGATAATGTTGGGGACCTTGCGTTGAGAGGCAGAGAGGGTGCCTAACTCCACCAGACCACCTGCTTGGCCAGGAATACTTGCAGCGATCTGTTGGGAAGACAGGTTGATGAGAGTCACGTTGGAGGGTCCTACTTCAGAGGGGGCCAGAGTGGGCTGGCTGCGGGAGCGGGCCACTTTTTTGCTTTTTCTCGGCAGGCGAGAGATGGGCCTCTTCTTGCCGTGGGGGGAAGCGAGAACAGCAGATGAATGAGTGAGAGAGGAGGGACTAGAAACGATGGCCACGCCAGGACCCAGCTCCTGCGGTTTACCAGGCTCTGAGACCAGAATCTGGGACTGGTCGTGTGGCTGTGAGGGCAGACCAATGAGCAGCCCCGAGGTGGTGCTGGGGATTCCTGTTTGGAAGCCTGCCTGCGTGGATCCTGTGAAGGCGTGAATCTGAGATGGGTGAGGTATTGCGCCTAGGACTTTGCCACCAGCAGGAAATATTGGCTGGGCTGAAGTTAAACTRGCGTTTAACCCCGAGGTCAGAGTCATTGAACTCAGCACCGCTGGAGAGGAAGGGTCCATCACTCCTGTTGCACTGATTTTTTGGGTTACACCGTTGGGGACTGTTTGAAGGACGTAGAGAGGTTGGAACTGCTGATTGACCACRATGAGCTTGTCAGGACCTGGTTTGATGACTGTTGGGCTGGAAACCTGAGTCTGGGAAGGTCCTGGGCCAAGCACTGGACTGGGACTGCCTGTAGCTGCTGCTGATGCTGGAAGGTACTTCTGACTCTGTAGAGGCACAGAGGGAGAACTTGGCAAGCCCGAAGTACCAGAACTCCTACTTACATCCTGGCTAACAGGAGTTTCAACTACTTGACCAATAGCAGGGCTGGAAATAAACTGCTCTGGAGTCATGTGACCTTCTGAGACCGGCGTGTCCCTGTTTCCCAAAGCTGTACCATCAAGCTGATTCTCTGACGGTGACACACCAGGCCCGGTTCCTTTCTTGTCTCCACTTTTCTCTCCACTGATGCTCTCTGGGTCAGAGTTCAACCCTAGAATACTGCGATCTGAGGTATTTGAGATGAGACTCCCAGCAGCGTGGTTCTGACTCGTGCTGACAGCTGGGCTGCGTGTTGTCAGGACAGAGAGGTCAGAGGGCAGCTCGAGGGGAAGATACGGTTCTTCTACTGATATGGAGCTACTAACGCTGCTCTCTACAACCCCTCCACTTTCAGCACTGGGCAGCGGCTGCGAAAAGTCTTCGAACAGAATGTCTTTCCGCCTGTTCACATCCACTCCAACGTAGCTCTCGTCCAGCAGCAGCTCTGAGGACGACGGCTCGGACTGCTGACCTAGAGCCGGCAGCGACATGGACGGCGTGTTTAAAACGAACTCCATGATATCCGAGGGCAAGATGTTCCCACAGTCGTCGCTGTTGTTGTTATCAGAATCTGATTTAAGCAGGTCTGTGCTGAGGGACAGCTGGGCCTCCAGAGGATCCTGACCCTGACTCTGTGGCTGGGCTTTGACACCGCCCCCAAGAGGAAGACAATTCTCCTTATGGCTCTTTCTGCTTTCTCGTGTGCTGCCACTTCCTGCCCCGCTGCTGCTGTCAGCCTCTTTGCTCGAGTCACGGGAGTCAGTTTTATCTGTGAGCCTCTCTCTGCCTCTCCTCTTAGGAGCGCTCTTGTGAGGAGTGGAAGATGAAGTGGCCGTGGTGGTTGTGGTGCTGGTGGTGCAGATGCTGGTATCGCTCTCTGAGCCATCGTCAACGCCGTCCAGCTGGCTGATGCGCTGCTTGCCTAAAGTCCTGTTAAAAACAGCAAATATAACACAATTATTAGACAACTGAAGACAAAAACTAACACTTTTAGATTAATTTGAAAAAAGTGTACTAACAAAGTACTCAGCATGTCGTCTTCTGTTTTTTCTTGGGTTCGTTGCTGCTGCTGCTCTTCGTCTTTTAGAAAGCGCTGAAGCTGGGACCCCCTTCCTAGGCAGTGATCTAACCCTTCTATAGATGGAAGACCCTCACCGGGGTTAATTATTGTCCGAGTGAAGTTGTAATAATAAGAGTCTTTACTCCTGTTTTTAACGGCACTATCTTCATCCTCTCCGCTGTCCCCTGACGAAGACGAGGTACTGATGTCGTCGGCTCCATCCACCTGCCCCTCAGCTGATTTCTTACGGCTGCYGGTCCTCTTCCTGACCACGGCTCCTGCTCCGTCGCCGCCACCATAAAACGGAAGATCTTCCTCTCCGTACGAACGAACACCGTAGAAAGGCGTGAGACCAAAGAACATGTTGGAGCGCGCGCGAGCGCTGCGTCGAGGGTAACGCCGCTTGGCTGACCCGGATCCATCACTGTCGTCCTCATGGTGCTTGTCCTCCATACTTCTGTCGTGGTCGTCCTCGGGGCCGTCGCCGTCGTCCTCTGTGCTCTGAGCGAGGAGGCCGTGGTGGTCTCTGAGCTTGCCGCTAGGGTGGTCTTTGAGCAGGTCGTCCTCCTCGGTTTGAGTCTGCGTGTCGGACTCRGAGCTGTCGCTGCTGCTGGCAGAGGGTGAAGAGAAGAGAGCGGTGTGGGCGGAGCGATGAGCCCCCTGTCCGGCAGGAGGGACAGTGGAGACCACGCTTGTGTGACAGGAGGATGAAGAAATCGCACCAGCAGTGTTGGTCCCGTTAGGGTCCATCTTGGTATCAGACTTGAGTGGAACTGGAGGAGAGGGTTTAACTGATCGCTTCTTCTCTCTGGTCGACAGAGAAAGCTGATTGGCTGTCTGTTTCATGTGAGACTGGTTGGAGGCGGTCACACCTTTCTCTGGAGCTAAACTAGCCTGTTGTAGTTGCTGTAAGCTGTCCAGACTGGAACTGTTCTTCCGTTCTGGGCAGGAGTAATTATCCCTGCTCTTTTTGGACGATCTTTCGCTTCCCTGGTTCTCGTGCCTCTCTCCCTGAGGCTTTCCGTGGGCTTTGGTGCTGTTTCCGAGCACTGGAGCTTTGCTGCTGCTGTTGTTGTAAGGGCTGGGGTGCGTGTTTGAGCTGCCAGTAGCTTTTGTGTTATTGTTGAGAAGTGGAATTCTGTTGCTGCTGTTGCTGTTTTGAAGGCTCTTCTCCCTATCTCGGTCTTTGGATGCATCTCTGCTGCCTGCTGTTTTAACTTTGGGATGTTTGTCTTTGGCAGCTGAGCCTGCAGCTGGGGAGGCCAGGTGCAGGGAGCCCTGTTTAACAACATCATCTTCTGTCGATGTCCTTGATGACCACATTGGAGTCCCGGCTGCTGTTACAGCTAAACCCGATGAGAGATTGTTTGCTTTCCGTGTACTGGACTTCTGCGGGGAGCCAGAGTTCCCAACAGCAGAATCCTTATGGAGTGGAGATGGTGGTATATTTCCAGTGGCACAGCTACTCTCCTTCCCTGAGCTGGGCTTATCCTTGAACGGGAGGACGTTAGAGGAATGGGTGGGCCGGTGACAAGGCATCAAACTGAGCCCTGGAGAAAGATCCCGGTCTTTGCCTTCATGTTTACCTTGCTTTTCAACTTGTTTGGTGCTGCTACTTCTCTGCTGACCTGAATGAACAGTGGTGCCCACCGGAGGGGAAGACTGCCCTGAGCCTGCAGGTACAAGTCTTGGACTCCTACTGTCAATTCCAGTCCGTTTGGACTGACCATCTCTCCCTGAGCCAGACTCTTTGTTCCTCTCCATGCTTCTATAACTTGAATCCCTAGAAGAAGGTCTACCCTTGTCAGAGTCTCTACTTGATGGTCTTTCTTTACCTTGGCCCGAGTCTTTCCCTGTTTCCTTGCTATATTGTTTATGTTTCTCTGATTCCTTCACTCCTGTATCCCTACTGAGGGACCCAGACTTGTTCATGTCCTTATAGCTAGGGTTTCTGGATGATGATTTACTTTTATCTGTGTCTCTAGTGCTCAGTTCTCTGCTCGTCTGTCTCCCCTTTTCAGAATCTCTTGAGTGATCTCTRTTAAGAGGTCTTCCACTTTCAGATTCTTTCAGACCTGAGTCAGGATTTAAAAGTCTTCTCTTTTCTGGCTCTTTGGCTGATACTTGACTCTTGTCAGAGTCTTTCTGCCCATGTTCTCTGGGTGGTCTGCTCTTGTCAGAGTCCTTGGAAGCATGATCTCGACTTGACGTTCTCCCCTTATCTGTGTCTCGTAACRCTTGCTCTTTAGCTGGCTGCGGTCTGTGTCTGTCTGTTGAAAACAGTTTGACCTTCTCGTCGTCTCTCTGGACTGCGTTCTTTGTTGACTCTCTGCTGATGTGTTTGGACTTTTCGGGGTCTCTGGCAGGGGAAGGAATGAGGGGAGGGGGTGAGGTGAGGGGTCGTGTCGAGGCCTGAGGCGAGGCGGTCACTCCCCTCAGTCTGTTCAGCTGGTGGGGAGGAGAGGAAAGAGAAGGAGAGCTGTGACGTCGAGAGTCTATGTTCCTGGAGTTTACCAAGGAGTCTCTCACAGTGACCACTGCATGGCTTTGAAGCTGTGAAGTAACCCCTACAAAGCAAATCAACAATGTAAGTTAAGAAAAGACTGATTGCATTTCTTTAAATAGTTGAATAAAGAATAAATATTTGAACCTGGAGGTGGCGTAGGCTTGGAGTCGATTGAGCGCTGACAAGGGGGATAGCTGGGGTGTCTGTTTCTGGTGTAAACCCTGAGTTTGGGAGTATTAGCGGGGGACAAATTTTCAGAGCGTCTTGGCGACTTAAAYGGATCAGGAACATCTATATATAAAAAAACAAAAAACAAAAAGAGAATCATCATGAAACAAGCTTAGGTTAAACAGATGATTGTCACGAACCAAAAAAACTGAAAATCTGCAGAGATCAATACTCAAGACTTAAATGGCTTTATAATAAAAACACACAATGTAAAATAAAGCATTGCACAAACTGCAGCTCTAATGAAGCTTAATTAATTCATATTTAGAAATAAAAATAATTAAAGCCATAATAGCTACCATCCACACTAAATTTAAATGAAAACATGTTGACACTGGCAGGTTACCTGTTGTGGGAGATGGGCTGTGTGCGATTGTGCGATTCTCCTCAGGAGGCATCATGCTCTTTAGGTCAGACTCTGTCACTGGAGGGTGACAAACTAATATCCTACAGGTATACACACAACGCTTTCGAGCATCTAATGTGCTCCAGTACACTCTCGAACACCTAGAGAGTGAAAAAAAATAAATGTATTCACTTTGAAAAGCTATTTGTAGGAAAATAAAACAGAAATGCTGTCAGAAAATGACAAGAGAAGATTCTTAATTAAAACTTACTGGTATCCTACAGGGAAGAGCTTTCTTTTGCAGTCAGAGAGTTCAGTCAGTATTCCCAAACAATCAATTGTCATTGAGCCTGCAATGATGGAGTTTAAATTAAGAGTTTGATAGGAAGCTGGCAGTTTCTTTTTCCCCAGCCCACATTTAGCAGTAATTAACTTACCAATCATCATGTGAACGTTTTCTGGCTCCAATCCTGCCAGCCACTTYCTCCTGAGACTGATGCCTTCCAGGTCCACCAGGATCCTACGGGTTACCTCAAACCCAGAAACCACCTCAGGAACAAGCAAACAAAGAAACGTTAAAGGAAGCTTATAAAAAAATATCAATTGTCAGATTCTATCATCAACAAAAAATATATATTCTTTTAATAGTAAAGTCCTTACATCTCCCTTGATGAGGTCCCGGTGCTTTGAACAGTAGACTTTCTTGTCTTCCAAGAACACACAGTGGCTCTGGCGGGCGCACATGAAGTGGTAGTTACCGTTGCAAGAGGTGAGGCAGCAGCTAACCGTGGCCCCTGACTTCTCACACTTCTCACAGCGCTGAATGCAAAAACAGATTGATGGTGTCAGTTCAGTGAGTACATTTAAAAAAAAGTGTCAGCTTAATCTCTGTCTTACCATTTGTCTTCCTCTGTGAACAGCCGTGTGAACATTTTTCAAAGAGCCATCGTCGTCTTCAAACACGTCAGCAGACCAGAGAGCACAGTTCACATGAACCCACTCATTCTGACCGATGTACAACAGCCTGCCACACTCCTGAAACACRCAGAGATGGTGTAAGAGACACAGACTCAGTCTTTTCTTTGTTTAAAGTAAGCTGAAATCCATTAGTGACTCACATTTGTGTTCTCGTCTCCGTATTTGAGACACAAAACACACTGCCTGTTATCAGTGACGTCTGGTGGAGGAGGAAGCTCTGGGCTGTCTTCAMAATCTGAGGAGAAAACAACAAAAACGTGATTAAAACAAAACAAAACGTAATAGAGACGTGGGGGAAAAAAAGCACAAAGACAWAGCCCAAATGTAATAACAAGCGGTGCATTATTCAGTAACTGCCTCACCTGGTAGGAGTGCAGGTGGTGGAGGCAGGGAGGGAGGGAGCGGCGGAGAGGGGGCGGGTGAATCGGGTTCACCAGGTGCCTTTGGCTGTGGAGCCGGGATGATCTTTTTCAGAAAATGAGGTTGTTCGGCACGGCAAAGCTCCTGCCTCTCCTGCCACTGGGCATAGTTGTGGTCCAGGGACGGGGGCAGCACGGCGTTGGGRAGGAGCCCACTGCTGGAACAACAACAGATCGAGACACTTTTATATGATGGGCTACTACGAGTAATATGAGGTGCATGAGCTGTGATTCTGGTAACGTAAAGTGGTGCGAGCAGAAATAAGATGCCAAAAATAAAATGTTAGACAGTGATTGGGAGGGTGCAGAACTTAGGTAAAGCCTCAGCCGATGGGAGATTAAGGCTGATGTTGCTCAGTAGCTAGGGATGAATGCTTTTCAGCTTAAAGACACTTTAGAACGTAGGTAATGGCAGAATTTTGGCATAAATAAATGAAAAAATTTAAAGCTACATTTTTCATAGAAAGCTGTAAAACTGTGATGTGTAAAATCTTCCTCAAGTAGATTAATTTATTTWAAGCAAGTTAATTTATTCTCCTAAATGTGCACCCCATAAATGACCACACATACACCTATCAGCTGAAACATCAAAACCAGTTRTCTTTTATTGGTCCAGTGAAACTGCTTTGACCAGTTGGGCAATAACAAAATGGAGGTGTCTAAGGGTGTCTGGCACGAGGATTTAATCAACAGATTAATTTGATTTGYAGATTTTAGAGTGGCATTTGTCTTGTTTCACACAGAAGCTATGAAATCACATACAGTATGTATCTGTTGTGTTTGGAAACAAGGCACACCTCCRACTCTTTGTCATTTCCTTCAGATAYTACACAGCAGGGATGAACAATGATTTTTAAATATTTGAGCAGTCAGGGACTATGGTCTTGCTAAGCATTTTTTTTTTTTTTTGCTGACACTTTGGAGTAAAATTATGCCAAAATTACCACAAGGTGGCAGTGATGCGAAATGTCAGGGACAATTTTTGCAATAAAACACCTAAAAAACCTGAACCTGAAGTCATTCTGATTTGTTTCTGCCATCATAGTTTTACTTAAACAGTAGAACAGTAGAAAGAGCTACATCTTCACTGCCGAGGAATGTGCACACCTCTCCACAAGGAACTAATGGAAACATAAAATGAAGGAATACATGTCACATTGAACCGAGAATTAGGTTTGTGAGGTAAGAAGCTATAGTGCATTGGTTGAAAACCTAGCAAAAAGTGGTTTGTCATAATGTGATTAATAAATAACTTCTCTATGGCTCCCTTGAAGGAAACGGTCAAAATATAATCCTAGAGAATGTCAGAATATGATTTGAAAAGCCAAAAAAAATAAATAAAAATAAAAATCCAAATCTGACATAATTCCTGAACTGATGTGATGGTTCATAAATATGCAAATATATATATACAAAGGTATACATGTCTTGTTGCCATATATCAAATGTAACTGGTTTGCAGAAAAGTGATGTCCAAAATGAAGGGTTTTCCAGCTAAACACTGTTTTATGACCAGCCTGACAGSGGTCATAATGTTCTGGCTTGTGTTGTAAATGTATAAGAATGTGATAACATGCAACTTTTGAAAAAAAAAAAAATAGAGCAAGAGACACCAGTACAAACTATCCCCATCAAAGAAAATGTGCCAAGTCATGTTCCTGCCAAGTCAAGCAAAGCTGAATAATAGATACAATGTGAAGTTTTAAGCTTAATCATCCAGCAGAGGAACCTTAAAAAACACAAATCTTTCCAGTGGCAGGCTCAAAATCCACYGGATGAAATCACTGGTTTACTAGACTGCTGAACAGATACAAAGAGCAACAGACCAAGCTGACAAGTAAACCACAAATAGACCACAGATCCAGATATGTATCAAAGAGCCTCCCAGTGAAATCTGACACTGTTACAGTTTGCCTTCCACAATGCCAGGAGGCAAGGCAGAATTAATGGTCTGAGAGACCAGACAGCTAAATCTAACCGAGATAGTGAATGAGTGCAGGGGGACTGAATGAATGTAACTGTCAGGAAAAAAATTCCAACATTCAGACCAAAAACACTTTCAGACAAATTCAAGGAAAAAGCTTCTTTGAATTTGTCCAAATAAGGTTTCTCTAATGATGAGCCAGTCATATTTTTCAAGTGTTAGTAATTCAATACTAGTCATACTTGATGCGTACTAATTCATATTTGTGGACCTCTAAAGGAGAAAACATAAAAATTGTTCTGAGCTTACAAAGTAAAGTGACTGTAACGGGAGCTGGCTTCACTGATCCTGATCAGCATCAGACGCTTTAAAGAATCTGTTATTCACCACAGCGCGGCCTTGGTGGGCTTGTTCAATAAGAAAATGTGCAACCAATTATTTTGATGGCGTTAGTCACTGTCACTTTGATGTGAGAAGGTATGCGCAAAGAAAAAACGAATTACTGACCTTCTTCACTCACACATATTTTATGAGTTGTTCAAAAAGCTTCTCGGGAGTTTGAGAGGTGATGTCATTAACCGCTAAAACATAAAATAACTACACAAGACATCAAGATTTCACCCCCTTCTGTGTTTGCAACACTAAACTTGAACATTTTATAAATGGTCATGCTTCATGGTGTCCTCCTATACACAGATAATGATACAGCTTCTTCTAGTGAAACCACGTTTTACTCCTCAATAATTACAGAGCAGCACTTCTTGAAAACTTCTCAAAGGTTTTTGGATGGGCTCACATTACCGGAGTAATGCAGGTCCAATGTTCTTCTCTGTAATTACTAACACAACTTGGACTTGCGAGTTCAGGAAATGATGGCACGTTTGTCAATACCAGTGAAGCTAAGAAGCACAGAGCTCTGCTTACATCTGGACTTCCATACTTTATTTGTATTAGTTAGAGATGTCTTTTAGCTCAATTTAAAGTGCTTTTGTCAGAATTTATGTTTGTGCTTTCAACACAAAACAGTTGCTGAACATTACAAATTCATGGCAGGGATAGGAACTCACTTGGCAGAGACTTTTTGTCTTTCCCAGAATCTGGATTCCTTCACTTTGAACCACGGGAAGATTCGGTCCATTTGCTGAAAGGGAAAACATTGTGAAGTTGACTCATCAGCCTAATGACCTGCAGTTTGCAGCAAGAAGGCTGATGATGATGATGCTCACTACAAGACCAAGATAACTAAAGTAACTACTGAACCCAAGTCAGAGCACAAAATAAATACTTTTAAACTGTCTGAACTGTTCAAACTCTCATTATGGAATTAGACTGTTTGCAAAATGAACTAAAATTCAGCCGTTACAGTAAGATTCTTACCTGTATGAAGAAAGACTTCACCATACTGTTGGCTTTCCTACTCTCAGGTTGGCCTCCGTCATTGCTGATGGCTGTCTGAATGATTCGTACAATGTCATCACTAAACTCCAGCTGCGAGAGAAACGATGAAAATGAGTGATGTGCAAGAGCAGAACATGCTTTTTAAAGAATAATTAACAGGAACAGACCACTGACAGGGACAAAAATGTAGCTATATTTATCAGCTTACATCATAAGCATAATATTGACCCACATTGTGCATATGATGACAATATGAATCAATGTTTTTGTTTTGCCTTGAAGTAATTGAATAATTAATCAGTAATTGATATATCGATATGGATTGATGTATTGTTACACCCTTAAAGCATAACCAACGATACAAGTCATTTGCCAATGAAATGATGCCAAAACATGTTTTAAAGTTATATTTTTCAAATATAAACTGCTTGAAATGCCACGCTACTCCCACCCTGCATTTATTTATAAGGACAGACTTTAAGACACCAGTACAAATATTCGTAAGGTGAATGTAAAGACACATGAACTACCTCTGAATAAAATGCAACCAAGCGGGTGCTGCAGTATTTGTTGCGGGAGCAGCAGTAAAACACTTACCAATGAATAGTAACGACCCTGATCCATCTTCTTCTCAATGGATTCAAAGTCAGGAGGGGAATCGCTTGGAGGTGTGGGAGTGACCTCAGTAAGAACTGGAGGATCTGGGCCCTCTGGGGAACGACGGGATGGAAGACTCTCTTCTGTCTCTGGATTCAGCTCCGGAGGTTTCACCGCCTGCCACAGAACCAACCAGAGAGATAGGCAAAGTTAGCCTTTGATTACAAGTAAACCCCTACTGCTATTGCTAAATCTAATATCTCTAGTTTGGCATTTCAGTCAAATGATCACAGCAGTTTGTTTTTTTATCTAACCTGTCTGTAGCGTAGCAGGTGCATGGATGTGCGTGAATTAAGCAGTGCGTTGAGGACATTGCGAATGCAGCACTGAAACTCCCTCTCCAGTATCGTCCTCCACTTGGCCGGATACCGTTCAGTACATTTGGTACATGTGAAGGCAACGCTTTCTGGCAGCGCTGACAGAAGTCCATACATTTCATCTGAGGGACAGCAAAAATGACAGGTCATTAAAGCGGCCATCATTAGATGTGTTGTGTTTCAGCAGCTCATCAGCATGACAGCTCTTCACGATCACCTGTCAGCGCTCAGACACTAGAAACTGACAAAAGCTGAAATACTGTCTTCTTTATTATTATGTCTACACGGCCTCTTCCTAACCTGTAAGCTTCTCACACTTGGCATGAACCCATCTGTTGCAGCGACAACACTTCATCATCTTGCTGTCATAGTCGTCATCGTCATAGTGCTTATCACACAGTGGGCAGAAGTTCCCTGTAAGAGAAGATTTCACAACTAAAACTAGCTTTGACAACATCGTTGGGACCGTCACTTGGACTGAGTCTTCACCTGTAATCTAAAAGAGAATCACCGACGTACAGCTGCTCACTCACCTTTAGCGAAAAGTTTGGCACAGTCATGACACATGGAGAAGTCATGTGACCACTGGGCATCCCAGGATTTCCCAGGTTTGGTGGCTCCGCAGCTCTTACAATGCACGCACTTGATGCAAATCTACAAATAAGGAAAAACCATATTGAACCAGACGTGGCAGAAACATTAAAGCACTTCTTTGAAGAAGTGTAAACGGTGTGAAAGTGGAGTTCGTTTATAGACACAGCCTGTGAGAGGTCCAATGATTGCAAGCAGCACAAACTTGAGAAGATGGAAAATGTGCGAACAAGTGGAGGAGGGAAAGGGGGGACAAAAATATGTTTGAACATGACACTTAGGTTTGGTCAGGCAGTGGTTAGAGGGCAGAGACGATGTGTGATGACAGAGTGGTGCTGATCCGTACCCAAACTCTATTCTTCTTGGTGGGTCTGGTGGGGTAGTTGGGACCCAGGCACTCCGGGTGATAGCTATTACGGCACTTATCACATTCTAGCAGCTGCTGCTACAGTGTGAGAGGCCAAAAGGAAGATGGAAAAAAAAGTTAAGCAACAAATGAGTCCACTTACTTTAATGCCCAATAAAACAAAGATCACTTGTTGTTGCTGCTAACACTCAGTCTCAGCAGTTCCTATTATTTAAATGATAATGAATAAAAAATTTAAGTATATATTAAGTGTTTTAAAATCGTGGCCAGTATAAATATTTTTCCTCTTGTTTGGAACTACTTTTAAAAGAGAAATATCATACTTTTAAAACCCTTTTCACATTTAAATCATTCAGTTGGGGTCTATATAAAGTGTAACCATCATGCCTTGGTTTGAATTCCTCCTTATTGTAACTATATAGCGCTATATTATATATAAGTCCAGACGTTATTTGACAGTTCTGTCACAAATAATTTGACGTAACAGTTAAGAAAAAGGTCATATAAAATACAGAAAGCTAAACGAGTTGAAAAAGAAAGAAAGACCCAAACAGAATATAAAGATATCTATGCAACATCTAGCACCTGCAATAAATATGTAATGCTTGGTCCAATAAGGTTTTACGCTCCACAACAAGCTGAGATATTAGGCATTTAAAAATCTTTTTTAGCGTTGACCAGACACTTGATGATGTTTAAACTTCTCCTTGGTTACAGTTAATGTTGGTTCATGTTCTTTGTGGATATTTTTCTTTAAAATTACTTTACTTGCTACATTAAATTCTCTACTTTCACTCCGTCTTTAGAATTTTCCTTACAAATTACCAATAAAAAACTAATTAATTGATGAATATTAATATGTAGCATGGTTATAATGTGTTGTTTAAACCCCAAAATGTTAATATATAATTCTTAAATGACAGCCACTAAGGACTCACATTATGCACATTTTGGACGCGGGTGTGAGATAACCATACAAACTCCGGCAGGAAGCCAAGAAAGCGATTAAGTGATGTGTGCTGGCAAGTCCTGCCGGCTTCTTTCTTTTTAAAAGATTCTCCGCTCTGTCAGTCTAAACTGAGCTTCTTTTGTTAGCAGCTTTAAACTGGCTTACTTTAGCTTTCTGGTGCTGGCGCCCACAGGCCTGGCAGAATCGGCATCTTCGGCAACACCAGTTCTCAAACTGCTCCTGGAGGGGGCGCTCTGACTCCCCGAGGCAAAAGAGGTGGAACGGTTCACAGCAGACCTGGCAAAAGACAAACTGGGGCGAGAAAGGGCAAACGTAAAGTGAGCACATCGCGTGGATTTTAAATGACTAAAGCAACTATTTTTGTTACTTTTTACCTCAACGTCTCCACTGCTTGCACATAAGAAGCAGAGTACCCTGGGTGTGATGGGCACTGAGGTGAGCAGGCTGAGGCCACCAGCCTCCCACACTTTCTCCACGTCCTGATCCCTCTTAAAATCCACTCTGATACGATGCACTCCGTCGCAGGGCGCTCTGGACTTCACCAGCTCCCTAGTCGAGGGAGTGCTCAGCGAGTTTAAAGTACTGCTGCTGGGAGGTTTAGTGCTCAGCAGCTTTTGTTGTTTGCATTAAATAACAAAGAAAGAAAAGAAAATACATATTTAAAATAATGTGTGACATCTGCATAAAGCAAAAATAAATAAATAAATAAAACGTGGCGAGAAGATTTTCGATACAAAACCATTTCATCCAATCTCTGATTCAGCAAATTCCTACCTTGTCTTTTGGTTTCTGCTTAGGAAATAGAGGAATAGTGCGAGAAGSTTGCTTCTTCAACTGTTTTGAGTCAGCTGGGAAAAAGAGAAGAACATGACATTCAAATATGTGTGAGATTATTGATGAAATATGCATCATTCTCCCAGCGAGGCGAGAGCTGAGGTCTGTGAAACGGTGTGGTGAAGAATACGTGGATCCTGCTCTGAGTACACTTGAATAAACATTAATACTAAACAAAAAAAAGTGACCAGTTTCTCACCTGTAGCAGTTGGACTCTGCTGTTGCGTTGGGGGCTGCTGCGGTTTCTTCTTGGGTTCAGTCACAAGCGTTTTGGGTGAGGCCTCCTTTTTTAAAAGCGTCTGACAAGCAGGCGGCTGCTGCTGTGGTAGTTGGTAACACTGTGTCGACTGCGAGAGAGAATTCTGAGCCGGTGAGGATGAGGAGGAAGATGACGAGGATGACGAAGACGATGAAGATGAAGGGGAAGAGGAGGACGTGGAGGCAGGTGCTGGAACAGTTTGTTGTGGTTTGTGTCCCTTTTTACTGGCGACGCCGCTGGAGACCGGGAGCTGTTTGGGGTCCGGTGGCGAAGCTGGAGAAGAGGCCTGGGGTGTGGCTGTGCTCGGGGTCTGAGCGGGCTCTGCGGGGGCCGGGGACGAGGCCAGCGCTGGAGATGGTTGCTTTGACTGTGGCTGTTGTCTTGATTTCTCCTCTCCCAGCTTTAATGGAGGAGTTTCTGGGGTTTTATGCGGAGGATCCTCCTTTGGCGAAGCAGGAGTAGGTTTGGTGCCCGACTCTGAACCGGGCCCTTTCACAGGATTGAGACCTTCTTTTTTCTCAGAAAACCGCTTTTTCTTGTCTTTCTTGCCTTTACCTTGCTTTGGAAGAATCATCTTTGAAGGCATCCACTGCAAGTTCTGACACTTTCTCATCCTGTGAAACATTAAAAGTTCAAACTTTACTTCTTCACACACAAAAAAAAAAAAAAAAAAAAAAACCTGAAAACTTCCTAACAGTTAAAGTATTCATGATCTACTCACTTGCAGCACTGCTTTTTAATGTTTCGACCTCCAAACTTAGGCTTGTCCAGGCAGTTTGTGCACACGCCACAGTCCTCTGGAACCTGGCAGCCCGAGCACTGGCCGCAACGGCGAGATCGACGCCCCTTTTTGGGAGGAGCTTCTTGAACAACCTTTTGTCGCATCTCTCGCGGCTTTATGGGAGGAGACTGGGGCTCCGCCTCCTCTGAGCCTGCTACTGATGACTTATCTGCAAAAGAGAGCCGTCATAAACAGCTGATGATTACTGACACTCAGTTACTCCTAGGTCTGATCAGAAGAAACTAAGAACAATAACACATCTAGACTAATGTTTATCAATATTAATAAGGTTTGTTTTAAAAATAATAAAAAGCTCTAAATGAGACTTTAGTTGTTTTTTTTTAGAATCGTATTTGAGCTAAAATTTATTRCTAAGATTGAGGGACATGATCATACTCCCAACGCTTGACATCTTCAGGGCCCGTGAAGCGCACATAAATTCACATGTCACAACATGACATAAAACCAGTCAGAAGTAACAGGAACAGAGCAGCCAAACTCTTCTCACTACTCCCTCACCACTTCACTCTGTACTTGTGCCCTGATTGATGACTGGATTTGTCTACTCCTGTAATAAGTATGCCATGATCACATCCTGCACATGCTTTTGTCAGAATGTGTACAGATAATGTCATAAACACCAAACATTCTGATTGGTGATGTATAATTGTTACAAGCGAACATGAAAATATTAGAAATACATATTTCAGGTTTTTGGAAAGTTCTCATTTGTCGTTTGTGTTTATTTACAGTAAAAAATCTGTTATACATTTTCTTCTAAAACATGCCTGAGTTAATGTACACTTTCATTGTAAGTGGAAATCTACAACGAACATATTCCAGTTGACCTAGTATCTGCACAAATAAAACCCTCCATCACACTTGATTCAAATGATTGAATTTCCTCCTCAGCATGTCATCAAGCTCTGCAGAAGACTTGTAATGATTCATTTACTTAMGTCAGGGTTGTTGAAACAGAGAAATGACTAAAACATGCAGTATAATGAGCCCTGAGGATCAGTGTGTTAGGTTGTTCATTCTTTTATTTTATCGCAACTACACTCATGGCAACTGTAGGTGTCATAAACTGAGCTGGATGTCACTAGTTCAAGTGGTAGCTGGTACTTTATTGAAAACCTTTGATCTTTATTGTTACTAAAGCGGATATATCTCATTATAACATTAGTACATCCTTTTAACACCCTTTTACACCTATTGTGCTCTGAAGTCATTTGTAAAWTAGATAACCTGTTTTTTGCTAAAGAAAAAGCAATATGCCTCTGACTAGCACGCATTAAGCCACTTCGCTCTGGTGAGATTACAGAACGAATAAAGATCGGCTAGTCGCATCCTAAAACGGATCGATTCAAGTCAGAGGTTGATACATTTTTGCATCTCTAATCACAGTCAGCAATGCCAAACATCTGTATCAAAGTCCTTCTCAGACTATGCATCTCATGCACAATATATAGGATACAGTACTCCTACAGCTAATAATGTAAACAAAAGTTTTCCCCTTGTATTTCCATTGTTGAAACTCTGACATTTAAAAAGATGCAACAGTGTTGATTTTACTTGTCTGAGCCAGTAAGCTAGGGTTGGGCGATWTTGGCAAGAAAGCATGATCATGATTAATTGTGGCATTTAGCAGATACCAATTAATATGACAATTAATAGATGACAAATGCTCCCTGAAGATGGCTGCATGTAGACGACATTGTGGCCWTGGTCCGCCTTTTCTGGCTTTCCTCTTATTCCAGTTTATGTCTGTGTTTAAACAAGTCCTTAGGGTTAGGGTTAGCATTAGTTGATCTGAGCTGCCTTCCAACATTGGGATAACATGCATGCATGGAAGTGATAGTGTGTTGCACACAAAAATATGTCATTACATGACACTACATGCAGTGTAAACATTAGGGCTGCAGCTAACGATTATTTTAATAATCAATTAATTTATTGATTATTTTGATGATTAATCGAGTAATTAAATATTAAAAATTTGTCATGTTCTGCGGTAATTATGACTCCCGCATGCGAAGCGTAAGCGGGAGTCATTGTTTTCGTATTGTTTTTTCTTTTCCTCCAGAGATTTTTGGTCAACCGTAGCACAAAAACGGCTGCACCGGTCAACATGAAATTTGGCAGGGCTGTAGATGAGTCCGATCTACACTACGCCAGCCAACGGTTTTATGATAGACCCCATATTTGAGGAGGGGGCTCCTTTCAAAGTGGGAGTGTCAGAACATGCAAAATCGCTTTTAACTCAGAAAGTGTTCAACATAGGAGCTTCAGATGTTTTTTGTTGTTTAGCTCTGATGAAGCTCTATCCATCAGGCCCACCAATCAGTACCCCCCCAACCCAACTCATCTGAAAAAGGGGTGTATGGACATACAAAAAAGGTTATTGCTCAAAAACTATTAAACATAGGAGCTTCAGATTTCTTTTGTTGTTTAGATCTGATGAGGGGCTATCCATCAGGTCAACCAATGCTACCCCCCCACCACCATACTGTACTCTTGACTGCTTAGCTATAAACAAATATGACAGTAGTAATGAAGGCTAAAGTCATCAAAAGCAGCAGCAAATAATAAAAAAAATCCAACTATCTTCTATAAATACTTTTAAACTTGAAATATTTACTCCAAGTATCATTTAAACTAAGATWAAAGCATATCAACAAATAAACGTGTTTCAGCTCAAGCTGTCGATCTGATGCTGTGCCTTTATTTTTATCTGACAAACTTACAGTAAGTCTTGTTTTTAATCACACAACTTACACACTGTTTAATAAAACACTGCCAGGTCACAATGATTATTCAGCASAAATAACGTTAGCCAAAATATACTCCCTCCTTGCACATCTGTAAYATGACAGATTATCACAGATTTAGGTAAGCAAAGGGAAAGTGAACGATACCTGTTGTTAAMCCCGGACGTGTTTGGTACATGCAGCAGCTGTTTGTTCCGGTGCAGAAACATCGAGGATGTACAGAGCATTGTGCGTTGTTGTCTTTTCTGTTTAGTTTTAAATGTTCCCATGCTTTTTATAATTTTTCGTTTACTGAGCGCTTCGTTTCGGCACTCTTCGTCTTCTTCTAAAGCTAAATATAGTGCTCAGCAAGCATACACGCGTGACGCGTCGACAGTGTAACTGTTAGCGGAAGCGCTAACATTGTAGCATTGTGTGTAACACAAATAACATTCCGGGCGGACGAAAGTGCGCTGATTATAACAGTATGTATTTTTTACGAAGCTTCGAGGCAGATAAATTTGCCTCGAGGATTTTTTGTAATGTAATTACTCAAATTATTCGAGGAATCGTTTCAGCCCTAGTAAACATTAATAATTGATAGCTTTTCTGATGATTAATTGCAYATGATACAATTTTGCCCAACCCTACTGTAAACTAGGTAAAATCTATACTCTTGATTATAAAYTATTATAATTTTATTCCCAAAGTCTGTTTTATTAGTCAAGTCTAAAGATAGTAACCAATAATTCAGGTCAACTGAGAGGTAGATTAGGATTTACCCTTACCATCATTCCCCATGGAAGATAGGATCTTTTCTCTCTCCTCCCATGGCAAGGCACTGAGTGTGGGCATGTCGTCAGGGAATACTGCCCTATTACGGCCAAGAGCCACAGCTGCACGACGGCATACATGCTTAATACGTGGACCACGGACTGATGCCTCTGACGAGTCGCTCTCCTGACCCTGCACATAGGTACACCAAATCAAATAACTGTGATGATTTAAAAGATAGTAACAAATACAGAAACAGAAACACCCTAATAGCTCAGGATTTTGATTTGCTTATGTTTATATGTGTGTGATATTTTTCAACCAATGTTTATGATGAAGAGAACACTGATAATGATGATAAAACTTATATATTTACAGTGTGAATAAGAGGGAACTGTTCTGTTAAAGAAACATTCATTTGAGAAGCACAGCTTGGTCTGCTTTCTTCACAATGTGTGAAGCAAAGAAAATTTCCCCTGAACCAAAGTAATACTCTGTGGGACTTTCCTTTGATCAAATTTCAGTCTGAGTACAAACACAGGTTTCTATTTATAGAAAATATTTAAAGCATCATGTATTGCACATTTAGACACTTACTTGTGCCTATATAATGAAAAAGAGAAAACCAGCCAATCTTYTTGTAGAAACTCTATGTCTATGAAGATAAAAAAACGAAAACTGACCTGGACCTTAGTCTGATCTGCAGGCTTTAGCTTATTCTTCTTTATTGCAATCAGCTGGTCTTTGGCCTTCTTCAACAGTCCAACCAGCTGTCTGTCAGTCAGTGAATGCTGTTCTGCTTGTGTTACCATCAAAGAGACAGGAATGTTTTGTCTGCCTTGCTGCCCTGGAAGGTTAGCAGTCTGCTGGTTAGATGTACTTCGTTTCTCTTTCTCCTTTTCCACCTCTTCTGCCTCGGCCCCTTTCTCTGAGGCTCGTCCTTTCTTTGCCTGACGTCCTTTGGTGATGGACATGGAATGGAGTCCTCTCACTTCTAGGGAAGAAGTGTCAGAAACCGTGTCAACGGATGTTGATTTTTTCCTCCCTGGAGCCTTTTTTGGTGCAAGGGCGCCCTCTGAGTCCCTCCCGTCCACAGCAAACAAGCTGGAAGGTGCATTCGGGGAGCCATCGGGTGTGGACACCTTACTTCTTTTTTCAAACTCTTTCCTCCCTTCCCTCTTGTTTTCCTTCTCTTTCTCACGACTTCTCTCAGACTCCCTTTCTTTTTCCTTTGGAGTAGGTTCTTGGGGAGTGGGCAAGCTCTTTTCTTTAGCTCCTTTCCCTCCTCCTCGTCCTGTATCCTGAGCACTGGAAGGAAAGAGAGGGAAAAGTGGGGAAGAAGCGGACGATGTGTTTGACATGGGCGATGGAGTTCCAGCTGCCCCTCTTCTGCTATCTGGTGTTCCTTGTGAGGCCAGACCCCGAGAGACAGTGGAGAAGGGGCTGAAAGTAGCAGGCGTTAAGGCACTATTGGCTAGTGGACTTGCAGAAACCCCCGGCAATGAGCTGGAGTTACAACTGGAAACAGATCCKGTCAGCACAGACATCTCTGAGGCACCTTTTCCGGCAGACATCTGCTCTCTTATTTGGCTGCTGCGTCTGGTCATAGAGTGTGATGGAGATCGTGGATGGCCACGCTGAGCTCCCGGGACCTGTCGTTTACTGCGCCGCTGGGGCCTTCTCGAGCTAGGGGATGTCTGGTGTGGTGAGAGGGAACCGGGGCTGCTCCCAGAAGATGACTGCAGGGTAACGGACTCAAATATCCGAGAGTGGGCCTCGCTGGGTGTAAAGCGTGGAGCACGGAGCAGTGGGCTGCGCTTTGGGAGGGATGCTTCGAAGCGGGATGAYGGGGGATGCTGGTGGTGAGCGTGAGGGTGAATGGGGGCAAATAGACGACTCCCTGCTCCTGCTCCTGGTGTTGGAAATGTAACCGAAGTGGGTCCCCCTGCTCCAGGCAACATTCCCACGTCTTCAGGMGTAAGAGGTGGAGGACGGAAATTGTCAAATATTGGCTTTCGAATGAGGCCCTCCTTGGCGTATTTAGCAGAGGAAAAATACTGCTGTTTAGGGTGGGACAGGGATGTCCAGCGGAAGGTGGGCTCTCTCAGAATTGAGCGACTCCGTTTGTCTGACAGGCTGGAAAGCACTGAYGGCCCAGGCATGAATGTTGGAATGGTTTGAGACATCCAGGATGATTGGGCGTGGTGTTCACTGATAGCAGCTGTATTAGAGGAGCTCGACAGGGGAGGCTGTGGAGCAGCAAGGAGAGGCGGAGGTGTAGGTGAAGAAGGAGATGAAGCTGTGGAGGACGTTTGCTGAGAATTTCCAAGAGTAGAGGAGGTCATCAGCACTCCTGTTGGTGGGCTGATGAGTGGCTTTTTAACTCCAGTGGGGAGACTCTCTCTCACCCTCTGCTTCTGACTTCCCCTACCAGCCCCCTGTGCTCTYCGACCTCTTCGACTCCTCTCGGGTTCTGGTTCAGAGGGAGGAGATGCAGGCCTTGAGCTGTGTAACAGGTTGGCCTCCCTTTCTCCCTGTGAGGACAGAGAATGATCCTCTGGCTCTGACAAAGCCTGTGTGGCCTCAGAAGCCTGGGAGTCACAAGATGAGTCATCCAAGCTTGGGCTGCTGGACCTGGAAGACTCTGCAGAGGATAGTTGGGAGGAATGCTGTGACACAGCACTTGAGCCGCACGATGGCGCGCTATGGCTAAATCTTCCATTGGCTGCGTTACTGGTGTTGCTGTTAAGCAGACTGGAAGCTGATGCTGGGACAGTGGGAGTAGGGGCAGGGGATGATGGAGGAGGGAGAGATTCAACAGGAGCAGTTGTAACACTGCTAGTAGCAGCAGGAGTTACGGACACGAGGGCAGGAGAAGGGGATGAGGAGGTTGTAGATGTTGGTTGGGCAGGTGTTGGAACAGATGAGGGGGGTGGCTCCAACCGTGCTATCTTTGTATGGGGTTGAGGGGTTCCAAAACTGCCCTCATCTTGAATGAAGCGCTTTGGAGTTTTAATGATGCGGAGGGAAACAGTGCTGACCACAGGCATGATGAACTGCCTAATGTTCTTAAGTTGGGTTTTTCTGATGCCAGCCTCAGTGGCGCCGGAGCCACTCCCCCCAATGGCCTCTTTCTCCAGCCGCTTCTGTGCTCCTTTCTTAGCACGCTGCAGCAGCTGTTTGGCGATGGTTGCATCAGTTCGTTTGGAAGGGGGAACAATTCTGACTGGCTTTCTGTGCCGAGGGCTTTTTCTGAGGCCCACTGGCCTACCTGGTTTGGAGGGAGATGGGGAGGCAGGTGGATTGGAAGAGTCCTGCTTCTCATCCACATTCCTTAGCATGGACGACTGAGTTGTGTGTGGTTCTGTGCCTTTGTCTCCACCCCTGACTCTAAAAGTCTTGTGTTTCCCTTCCCCACCTTCAGTGGAGGTAGACAGCTGTGCAGCAGCAGCTGCTGCTTCAGCTTTGAGCCGTTCAGCTGAGGGTGGTCGCCCACGTCGGCGTCGGGGTACACCAGGCAAAGTTTTGAGATGTGACTTGAGAGGGGTGATTTTAGTCTCTGTCAGCCTTTTCAGGGTGGAAACTTTGGATTCACTCCGTCCACCTTTGGGAAACTTTGCCTCCGTGGCATGAGGCTGTTCAGAGCCCACTGACAGCCTCTTGTTGCCTTTTCTGTCCTTATCATCCTCTGTGTCCACACCCAGTTCAAACTCAGCCTGCCTGCTGTCCTCCCCTGTAGCATGGTTGCCTGTGCTCCAAGCTTTTTTATTGCTTGAAGAAGGTGGCCGTCCTCTTCTCTTCTCTCCGGTGCCAGGTGGCCTCCCGGGAAGCCTTTTAACTTTTTCTGCTGGCTGTTCAGGAACGTCGGGTTTCGCTGGCGTTGGGGAAGGAAAAGGTGAAAGGGAAGGCAGACTTGAAGCAACCTTCTGGGCAGTCAGGACTCGCGGTGGACGGCCTCTGGGCTTTTTCTCCTGTACGGGTGGGACTGTTCAGAAAACGAGAGCGTAAACAAAAAAAGCATAAGCATGCAACGATAACAAAAAAACTGATTTTCAAACAACATAGCTGTCTCAATAAACTAAACCAGTATTGTTGAATTTTGGAGTAATTTTACCTGGAGAAGTTGCTGAAGGGCTCTGTATTTCTATTTGCTCAGCAGTCGCTCCAAATCCTACAAACGCTTCATCCTACAAAACAAAACAAGACAAACATTGAATGACTTAATATTTGTAAGCTTTATGTTTTAAACTTAATTTGAAAACCCAACTTGTAAAAACCGTTACCGCTAATGAATGACACACAGATGTTAATCTTATTTTTTTAAAACAATCAGACATACTATCCTTTAATGTTTTATTGATGTATTTGTGGTACTTTTCTATATATTAAATGATCAACATCTAACATGTTTTTCTTTAGAGACAAATAAAATGTTTATATAGATATAAACTGTAATGTATTGATGGTGGGACTATAAATTCTTACTGTCAAAGTTTAACAAAGATCATTCTGGAATGATCAACATCTCAAGCATCCTCTGAGCACTGTTACATTACTTTTTACAGTCAATGTGTTTAAGAGCGGAGGTGAGTGTGTCATTTCGTCATGTTTATTTATAGAGGCGAGTAGGGATGCAGTTGAGGTCTTSTTGGCCTAGTTTAGAGAGCAGCTGCTGTCCAGGTGTATGCACATGGCTAAATGGTGACAGATTTTGCACCAGATAGGAGTTACACATATCACCATGGGGAAAAAAAAACAGATACCAACAACATGTACAACATGGAAATCCGTTTAAAAATATTGAATGCTATAATGTGAGCTGCAAAACAGCCTCTTTCATCTGATCAACGTATAAATAAACTGCTGAAACAGGCGGTAAATGTTGCTGTTTATCCTGGCAAGCATCATTAATCTGAGCATCTGATGCTCCTCGTAATGCATTCAAGCATCTTCTCCTATTTACACTTCTCTCTCTCCTCTTCCCTCTCCTCACTGTAACGCCAGCATCCTCTCCTCCTCTCTGAGAAAGCTGCTGCTCCTCCATCAGTGGTGTTGCAGAGCCGAAGGGGGGGGCGGAGTACCAATGGGCAGCGCTGACTCGCTGTGATGATGAGTGGCAGTCAATGACATCACAACATGCTAAGCTAGAGGCGAGCACTTGAAGCCCACTACGCAGATGTATATGTACCCACGCACATGCACGCTGGATGTATTTCTCTATTTTCTGTGTGCCGTCGCAAACACCTCACACTTACATTAAGGGGGGATAAGGGAGAGGAAAAAAAACATGCGAAGAACACCCTGTGCATGAACTGCGCGTGAAGATGTAAACAAGCAGAACATAGGCGTGAGGATGCGGGGGAGGGGAGCACAAGTAAGTGCACCAGAGTGAGGATGGGAGGAGGGTTGTGGGAGAATGAAGAGAGAGGGACAAAAAAATGAGAGAGAGACTAGGAAACGGCATCTCGACCACATGCACCATCAACAACGGGAGCCCTGGATGAGAAGAGATTTGGGTTTTTAACATGTTCGCGCAGAAGCCTGCCCAAGGCCCGCAACTGAACAGGCCTACCACATACAGCAAGGCTCCTTTCTCCTCCCCTCTTATTTCTGCTCTCTGCCACGCTCTAAAACGCAGATTCGGCCGCTCATTCAAGCTCGCTTCGCGCCCACTGACTCCTGAGCACAGAGCAGCAGCGTGTGAAACACAAGGCTCACCATGAGCTCAATAGCAGGGCGGGCACGGGGAGGTAACTTCAGGAAGTAAACAAACACTGTAGTAGACAAGGGAGTTAAGATTTTGTGTTTCCTTGCCTTGCAACACACAAAGGATGGCAGGGTAACTGAAAGACATTTTTTTCTCTGTTCTCTTTTGCTTGGGTTTCACCTCTTCATCTGATAAACGTTCTTCATCTTTTGCGTGCTTCTGTCAACATGCACACTTTAAAATTTTGGACAGCTTCACTTCTACTGATTTGACACATCTCGTCTGCATACAATATTACTTAGCAGAAATAATCAAAGAACAAGAGAAATGGACACCAGCCTGATTCATATTCATAACGAAAACAAAACGGGTAGTTTCAAAAAGGTGCGAGGGGCAGTCCCTGACACTTATGAGACGGATGGGAATTGTGTTTGAGTTGCACTTCTCTGTATCATTCTGATAGAGCTTTTGCACTTTGAGATGACTTAAGGGACTTTTACTGTCTTTCAAGTCAGTATTTAGGAGAAATCAAACTGACTAAAGATAAATGCCTGGATATTAGGTCAGTAGGCAGCCTCAAATCCATTATAGTTGTTTTTCAATCCTGTAACTGTGCTTGAATGCATCCCATACATATGTAACAAGCCCTACACCATTGCTGAACTGACCCTTTCAATTAACTGTACTTCTAAAACCTGTTTGAAACTATAAAACATTTGCTTTAAATATCATTTTAAAACTAACAAAGAAATTCATATCACTAGTAGCTAATCTGTCTTGCAATACAGGGTAGACAGCATGAAAACCCTATCTGGTTTAGGGTTGGACAGTATTGGCAAAAACATTAATCACGATTAATTGTGGTATTTAGCCGATAACGATTAATTTGACGATTAATCACCTGGAGTCCCTGGACACCCTTATGTCCTAGTCACATGACCAATTTAGTGGGAAAGATTTGCGCTTCGTAAAAATCCGTTCCAAATTGTGCCAAAATTATAGACTTCAGGCTATACACCTAATTTTAAATTGTGTTGATAGATAAATAAATTACAGAACTTTTTTGATGGTGTCATGGACTAATTATTTATCTGTTTTCCCCTTGACACTGTTCATTTTGTATCTTTCTGATAGCTCGTTACGCTCTCGTTGTCTGGACAACGGGAATCCATGATGGACTGGGTGTGAGCCTTGTGATTGGCTGAACAGTACATTTGGCGATCTATGATTGGTTGTAAACTGACACATGGGTTTGGCCTACGGTATATTATTGGCTGTATTCTGCTGACGCCCCAGCAGCAAGCAGGCAGAACCTTCCTGATTTCAGTTCTGTGTGGTTGTTGCTCACAATTAAAATCAYATTTGATTATCACATACGCAGACTTTTCTCGTATTATTCCAACGTGTTTCTGCATTTGCCACCACAATTAATTGGCGTTGTCAATTACGGAAGCTTCGAGGAAYGGAGAGCGCTCGCTGCGGCCGGCTGTTTGTCTGGGAGATACCACGGACCGGCAACGGAAGCTGACCTGGTTTTTTTGTCTGCTCCGGGTTTTTGTGGGTCTGTCATTCGGTCGACCGCTGTGAGTGGTGTTCCGAGACTGGAGCTAAAAGAACCTACGATTATGCCCAACCTTAATCTGGTTGGAGCTCCTCAAACAACCACAGCATCAAGTTCTTATCAGAAAGACAAAACTCCACTCATGCAACCAGTAAACTCAGCAAACAGTACCAAAATCATTTTTCTTCTGTCATTTTCGGAACTTGCTGTATTCTAATTCTTTTTGCAAAACTAACAACAAATGCTACAGATGACAGAACCAACATATTTGTATAACAAATTAGGGTTTGACTACAAACAAATTACAAACAATGAACTGATTTTAGATCATATGAGATAAACCAACAATTGTACCTGCATCATACTGGCACCAATGAGACTGACTCATTGTTATAACAATTAATATATGCAGATAAATTGCTGAAGCGTTTAAGAAAAATACAATCAACATGTTTTATGAGGCATATCTTGATTAAGATTTTTTAGCTGTCATATTTATTTGGTGTTGAACCAACTCTGAGTGTCAGTTTCAGAGCTGTATCGATTGAATATCGATTAGGTGCATTCGATCACATCAATATGTAGTCGACACATAATTTTTGCAATCTTATCTTTTATCAAACATTTCAAATGATTTCCCACACACCATTTATACGCTACAGTTCCACTTCCAAACTATCACAGCAGATAAGACTGACTGCAGCTGCGACAATGTTTAACGAACTAGGTTAAGTTTGCAAAGGTCAACAGGGTCTTCAATAATGGAGTTTTTCAAACTAGCTGACATAAAAAGGCTAGTTTGCATGTTCAGGAAGATTTCCTTGGCCTTCAGCAGCAGCAGCAGAACTGCTGCACAAACACAGCAGAGCAGTGAAGAGCCAGCAGGAAAAAAAAAAAACCCTGGGTTTTTTTTTTAAGCTGCTAAATGCCCTCTAAGAAGTTAGACGGGCAAGTGTCTGCAGCATTTTTCAGTGAATAAATGTGTGGGAAAACCTTTAGACTAGAATCTGGGTCTATGTTTGATAACACTGTGCATGGTGCTATGTTCCAAGCAGCACTTTTTTCCCCTTCATCTCTGTTGCTTTAAGGAATGATATTTTAAATAAAATGCTTAAAACTAAGTTGATTTCTTTTGGCAGTGTAATGTGCCTCTGTTTGGATATGCTAATTAGCCACGTGCTAATTATTTTTGCACTGAAAGCTACGAATGTAAACACAGACAGGGAGTTGAAGTGAACTTGGTGACCTCAATGCTGATTAGTTAGATAGACCTGATWTAATTCTTTAAAGCAAAATCAAGCATTATATCCCAACACATTCTCACTCCCAACTCGTAACATATTGATGCTTGGTCAGGTTCTACCTGCGTCAGGTTTTGACGCGCCAGGAAGCCCATTCACATCAGTCATTGACTAGATGAGAATGAGGAGGAACCTGTCATATTTTTAAAAAGTATAGAAACTGAGCTACAACCCCTAACCTGACTGCCTAAACCGATAACCCTGATCCCTAAACTTAACCACGGACCCCAACCCAAAGACCTAATCCAACACGACAATAACTGAGTTTTAATTAAGCCCCAATATTACTCATTTAAGACATGAAAACATTAGAACAAGTCGGTTTGATGCTGAAGAACACATGCACAGATATCTTTCTTCCCCACTAGTTTCAAGCAAAAAAAAGATTAATCTAATTTTCACATTCCAGGATGCTTTCCTTTTAGATGCTCTGAATAGATACTGTAATCATCCTTCCCATAATATAAAGTAGTGATGAGCTCATTTATGCACTGATGACACATAACTTGGAAAAAAAAGCTGGCCCCGGGCATAAGGTGAGCATTTGTTCTACAAATGTTTAAACCCAAATGTAACCACTTGACATAGTTTGCATCTCAGAACACATTATGGTAGGATACCTTCTCTTCCTACATAAAAATTTGAAAAACAGTCTGTGGACAAAGACAAACAGACTGATTGGCGCGTGGGTATGGTTTGTCTTTCACACACACACACAAAAACACACACACAGACTGTGGCACTCACACAAGCTAGCAGACGCAGACGGCACACGACCACTCCTCCTAATCTTAGGAGGCAGTACGAATTAAAGTTTTAATCAAAATAAAGACAAAGAAAACACGCCTACTTCTGATTGCAATCAGGAACGAAGACAAAGTCTGAGAGACACCCCTGCCCCCCGGGGACACCCCTACCACCACAAACACAAAGGGAAAGAAAGACGACACAATTGCCGCCTTTCTCCCAGTCAGGCAACTCCTAAAGCAGAGGTGAAAGCCTCTTGCCCGCCTGCTGTAGCAGAATAAAGCCATGGATGGGAGGGTCTGGGACTAATTCTCCACCCAGCGCTGTCCCGTTGGGAAGAGGGGGGTCGACTGGCCCGGCGCCCTTGGATATCCCTGCCTGCACTCTTTCAGGCACTTTGTGAGAACTAGAATAAAAGCAAACACAAAGCTTCCTGCTCCAATCCACACACACTGTCTTGGGAATGGGTAAGCGGGTGTGGGGGTCCTCCATTTAAATAGGCCAAACACCTGCTGGACTGAAGCCCCTTCCGCTCGAGCACACCACTTCTCTCAAAACCAGTGAGGCAAAGACACATTTAGATTGATACATCTACTCGCGTTGCATTCGTGGATGAGCGATTAAACCTTATTAATAACATGCAAGTAAGGATGGACACAGCAGACGGCGYGCTACAATGGACCAAGAACAAAAAAGGAAACGAAGCAAAGCTTGATTTGAGAAACGGTAAAAACTGGGGTTGARCTATAAGAGGGGGGTGACAAAAAAGATCACGATGGTTAGTATTCTGATTTAAAACGAGTGATAATAATTTGCGCAGATCAAGAAACAGTTCTCGTCACCCAAACAAAAGCTAATAAATGCCTTCATTTGGACGGCAACAGCCAATGAGCACCCCTTTGAGGCACTCCAATAGGCTTAGTAATCCATTCCAAAGTGGCAGCTGTCAGAAGAAAAGTTGCTCTGCCTCTCAGACAGGGTTGTGTGCATCTGAAGTGGATTTGTTTTTTTTTTTTCTCCCTGCCTGGATGGAGAGGAGGAGGGGTGGTCGACTGTCCGGCTGGCACTCTGTTCAGGGCTGCCCTGTGAGCTCAGTATGTTGCAGYGAGTCTGAACAACTGTGCCTCGATCTGGCCAGACAAGCTCTTGACACTGCTTTTTGATGAAATCACCATGCTGTGTCCGCAACTTCCATAGGCTTCAGGTCTCATGGGGATTTAACGGTCTAGTCTGTGTCCACACAGTCCAAATAAAACAATAATAAGCCAGARAAGGAAGGAGGCACCCATATGGACGCCTAAACAATAAAACCCTACAGCTGAGAGATAAAAGAGAAATAATCAGAAAAAAAAAATCTGAAATCACAATGCTGTCTCTCTGCCTTTTATCTTTATCTTTATCTGTCTCTATCTTTTTTTTACAGTTAGAGCAATAAAAAGGATTATATGGTTTTGCCTGTTCTAAATACTAGATATTGATTGCTACATTCATACTATGTCCTAGTGAAGTTACTGTAGCTTATTGTAGTAAGAGCATGTTGCAGTAAAGCTGTRATTTTTCAGACCTTTTTCATCTTTTTCTTTTCATGTGTCTGCAAATAATAATAAMTGAAGTTATTATAATGTGCATTTTTAATAACTTTAAAACGTGATAGCGTTTCCTATCGAGGTTTAACTGTTAAGTTAGCATCTATGCTAAGTGTTGGTCAGCAGCCTGTGACCAAAGAGGTTTTATGTTGTTGTTGTGCACCCTATATTAGGCACACACACAAAAAAAACATATCTGTGTTCATTTATGCAAAATAAACCTGTTTAAACTTAAACTTCAATAATCGTTTTCTATCCATCCATATCACAACCTGAACCGAATCAGGAGATGCCTCAAAATTCCAAACTTGTTTTCATGGAATGATATCTTTTATTTGATTAGAAAACATATACTTGCAAAGTAATAAAAACTCAGAAAAAACACATGTACTTAAGCTTCATCAATATTAAATTGTCCTCACATCCAATGTGGTACCATTTTTCCTGACCTTAAGAACTAAAAATGTATCTTATTAAAAAAAACACAAACTAGAAAGCATATTCTACGAAAGCTGTCTGGTGCTTTTCTCTAAGGTTAAAAACCATCAGAACTGCCGGGGGGNATTTGGAATACATAGAAAAATAAATTAATTTCCAGAATCAAAATATATTAAAAATCCACCAAAAATGCAAATGAATACAGCTGTACTCCAGGTAAACAAATGTACAGTATGAGCTCAGATCCGAGGCTTTGGACGTGATGGTAAACAGTGAACTCCCACTGCAATGAAAGGCATGCTGCTCTTCATGGAGGAGGAAGATTCGCTAAGGCGAACACACCCCCACATCACACGGTCCGTCAAGAAGGGGCTCGTTGTTATTGTAGCCAGCCCTGCCTGCATGCGCACTGTCGCTACCGAGCCTTATTCCTTAAAACCTCACTAAATTAGCCTCCCCCCTAATAAATAATCCCGTCATCATACTCTTTTCATCACGTCTAGGATGGATACGGCGATTCTCAGAATGTGGCTGAGATTCAGACGTCATGATATCCCAATATTAATGTACTAGCTACGTACTGACTGTAGAGAAGGGGAAAACATGTCCACCTCCCATTTTCTTATGCATCAGCAATAGCCCCGATGGCTAGCGTGGCGTAGTGCGTAGCATCATGTTAGCTATAACGCTAAAAAGCGATGGTAATATTATAGTTTTTTTTTTTTTTTTTTTTTTTTTTTTTTTTTTTTTTTTTTTGTAAAAGCTCCGCCAACTTTTACCCCCCTCTCTAATGATTTCGTTCTCCGTAGCGAGGCTCTAGTCGGGAGGGAAACGCGACCAACCTCCTAAACGCAACTTTACCACAGAATGATGGGAGTTTTTAGCTTGTGGCAAACAGCTAGCCTGCGTGCTAACCGAGCAGCTATGAAAGCTTGACACCTCAGTGCTAAAAAGTGAGCCCTTGTAGCTCACGTTTCTAATACTCGGTTAATTGTTTAGCGGATAAAGATTATCCGACATAAATCTGAATCGGGCTGAGGGGAGTACCGAGCAAGTCCTTCCAGGAAATGCTGCAGACGGACGCTACGTTGACGTTAGCTCATGATTACCACAACAGTGGTTCTCTGTCGCTTCCTTTAGTTGTTTCCAAACACACGCTGCCCCCGAATGTCCTGCGTTGTTACACCATACAAAGACGTAATAAAACATGCTGATTAAGAGCTAGGTTTATATGGGACTTTAATATTATTGCATATTTGGGATATGAACTTTTGGTGTCATAATGAATTTAAAGGAAACAAGCAAAAGCTTCCAATCTAGCTATCGCTGAGTTAACTAATAAACCGGTGGTAATTATATAGTTACAAAGTGTGTATAAGTCAGCAGCCGTTCTGGTACCTGGCCCATGTGTTATCTGGGCTGCATGGGGTAATAAACCAAGTAGAACCGGGGATTTATTTATTTTCTGTGTGGTCTCTGGCTAGCACACCAACGTTAGCATCAGTGCATCCATACCCGTGTGGATGTAGCATGTCTTCCCGAAGACGAAAACTTTGCTTCTTGTAGAACGGGCAGGTAGCGGGGTAAGATGTCGATGTGTGTGATCTTTCTAAATAAAGTTAAACTATATTAACACGTAACTGTGGAGTTTAAGGCCACGCCAACTCAAAGTTAACTGAGCATCCTTGCAATGACAAGTTTGCGGACAGCAGATGATGTTTCGGGGACAGTAACCGTTAGCCCCTCTTCTCTGGGGCGGGGGGATACCAGGACCGTGTGCCCCGCGACTGTCTAACCGACGCTCGCAGCGGGTCTTGGGCTTACCTCTGCGCTGCTCGAGTCGCTCGATTCCCCCAAAACCTCCCGGAATTTCTGCAGGTTGCTCCCGATAACCGAAGAGACCTGTAGTGCAGCATCAAACCCGGGTCCGAGTCCAGCTGCGTTGGGCTGGGTTCCCGATACACTCCGCAAAAAGGCAGTAACCCTGATTCGGCCCGCTCTCCTCCCGGTGCCGGAGTTGCTGCTCCCTCCGGGCCGAGCGGGGAACCGCCACCGACAGCTGTGCGCCATTTTACACTCTCTGCCTGTCTGCCCTACGATCAGATACCTCGGTGGGCGGAACCCTAACCCAGCACTCCACATAAACAACCTCTACCACAGCGCTCCGCTTTACTGACGAGCTCATCGTTATGCAGGTTGCGGGGCTGTACTAAAAGAAACCCCGACAATGCATTTTCCAAGTCGCTCTTTGCACGGCTGAATTCAAATCAGGTTCAGGGGTTTTGCCCGGGAAACGACCTCTTGCTTGAATCCCACGCAAAGAGAGAGGAACAGATTGTTGCGCGGTTAATTCATTGAACATGGAATTGAAAGAACCTCATTAGATGCAGATAAATTTACAAAAGTTACTAATTTAACTGCACTATAAACCAAACTATTATTTGTCTATAGAACATGGAAATAATGTTTTATTTTTCAGTAAATTAACTTATGGATCCCAGCACCCTCAAGACAACATGTAGGGGTCAGCAGACAGTGTACACTGAATATAAAATATTTTGTATATATAAACAAAGAAAAATAACTTTATACTGTGTCGCAATTACAATTCCCCATATCCCACATTATTGCTTTGGTTTTAAGATTGAGCAAAGTAAAAGCACAGGTTATGTTGACTTTTTTACACATGCATGAATATTCACAACAATTGCTGGTATTTAAATAGTTTAAATGCAATTGTTAAACATTGTTTGATGTATTACATTTTATTTTGTGTTGATGTTTGTGGCTAGAAAATGTCAGTATGTTAAAACTGCATCAAAAAAACATTTTGCATCAATCTATAAGCAAAATAAATGGCAAGAACTGATGTCATAAGTTTACTTAAAGGATGCTCCATAGGGGAATATTTCAGCAATTACCCTTTGTGAATTTGTGAAGTTTAAAATTGCAAAAATGACTGTTTTTAAAGCCAGCCATAATTATCACATAACAGTAATAGATACCTTAAAGTCGCATCCTCTGAAAAAAATAAACCAGAATTGAAAAACCAGCTTAGGTCGTGTCACCCTGACTATCAAAACCGACCAACATGCAGAGCCAAAAACAATGTAGAAAATCAATGCTCACAGCATGGTTTTTGTTCTGATGTGTTTCCAAATGAAGGATTAAAAATAGTTGAACTTTAGAGACATTTGGAAATAAAACACTTCCCTTCCATAGCTGCAAAACATTAGTTTTTTTTAAACCTGACTTTTAAAAGGAAAACTATGGACTCAAAAGCCAGTAGACTCTCAAAGGTTCACTTTAAATGGCGTATCTGGTATCGCAGCCAAAAAACAATAGTCCCACGTTGTCTTTCAAAGCCTCTGCCTGCAGCTATTGAAATAACACAAGTGCTGCGTGGAGATGAAATAGTTTGCACACTTGAAATCTTTCTGTTACCAGATGGCACATTCAAGTAAGTGGTAAATTTATTTCTTGGAGAATGACATAAAAAGCTTGTCAACAGAGAAGAAAAAAATGGAAGATTTTCACTCCAAAAGGATGAAATAAATATGTCAGGTAATTGAGATGCAGCCATTAGAATAACCTCCCCTACTAAAAAAACAAAAGAACAAAAATACTTAAAATTTTCACTTTAAGGTACCAGCTTCACAGAGAAAAACTAAATATTCTAGTGTTTTGACATCTTGCACTTTTTAATCAAGATATACAAAATATTCTAATATTCTAAATTGCGAAAACTTCAAAGTTTCATTCTTTTAAATAATCTCAAAGATGTGTGATGATAAAAATTCATTTTCACTTTTTGAATATTTAGTGCTTGAAAGAGGCTCTGTTCTATAGTTTTGAATAATTCACATGCAAAATTAATTCATACTTTATCTAATTCAAGTCAATTTATGTGAAAAAGGTTGAATTTGYATGTCATTTACATTTAATGAAATTTTCTTAAGACTCAAGGTAAAATAAAAAAATGCATTGAAACTAAGTTAAATGTACTAAATAAATGAATTTAAGTGGATGCATCTGATATGAAGAGAGGTTTTTCACCCACACTGTATTCTTAAGCACTTTTGCAAATATTCTGTACTTCAAAAGTTTAATTGCTGGCTAAAAGCAATTTTGGACACCACTGTAGTATCATGGGCAATGTTGAATTGGATTTTTGGGCAGACCTAAAAAGGCTTAAAAACMATGTCCAACTCTGACACACTCAACATGGACCAGAGGAAGCGAATGAAAGAGTTGTCTCAGGAGATTAGAAATAAAATTATAGACTATTATGTTAAAGGTAAAGGTTATAAGACCATCTCCAAGCAGCTTGATGTTCCTGTGACTACAGTTGCACACGTTATTCAGAAAATTTAAGATCCATGGGACTGTGGCCAACCTCCCGGGACAAGACTGCAGGAGGAAAATTGATGACAAATCAATGAGACGGTAACAAAAGAGCCCAGAAAAACTTCTAAAGGGATTAAAAGTGAACTTCAAGCTCAAGGAACATCAGTGTCAGATCGTGCCATCCATCCATCGTCGTTTGAGCCAAAGTGGACTTAATGGGAGATGACCAAGGAGGACACCAAATAATAAAAAAGCCAGACTGGAATTTGCCAAACTACATATTGACGAGCCACAACGCTTTAGGGAGAATGTCCCATGGACAGATGAGACAAAAATGGATGGAACTTTTTGGCAAGGCACGTAAGCTCTATGTTCACAGAGGAAAAAATGTAGCACATGAAGAAAAGAACACTGTACCTACCGTGTAACATGGAGGTCTGTTATGTTCTGGAGCTGCTTTGCTGCATCTGGCAGGGTGTCTTGAATCTGTGCAGGGTACACTGAAATCTCAAGACTATCAAGGGATTCTAGAGAGAAATGTGCTGCCCAGTGTCAGAAAGCTTGGTCCCAGTCGCAGGTTATGGGTCTTCAACAGGATAATGACCCAAAACACAGCTAAAAACACCCAAGAATAGCTAAGAGGAAAACACTGGACTATTCTGAAGTGGTCTTCTACGAGCCCTGACCTAAATCCTATTGAGCATCTTTTGGAAGGAGATGAAACATGCCGTCTGGAAAAGCCACCCTTCAAACCTGGGACAACTGGAGCAGTTTTCTCAAGAGGAGTGAACCAGAATACCTGCAGAGAGGTGCAGAAGTCTCACAGTTACAGGAATCGTTTGATTACAGTGATTGCCTCAAAAGGTTGTACAACAAAATATTATGTTAAAGGTACCATCATTTCTGTCCAAGCCTGTTTCATGAGTTGAAAAGCAATGTCTGGCTTTCATTAGTTAATTTTCATAGAATTTTTATTTATTATTTTTGTCAGATTCAAATTATATCTGTGATCATTGTGGGTTTTTCTTTCACTAAACGAGGGGTACCAACAGTTTTGTCCACTTGTGTAAGTAGACTTAAAGTGGACTGAAAAGAACATAACATCATGTGTTAGTTACATAAGTTTATTTCTTAATCTTACTGTACATCCAAAATAAACATTTTAAAGTCAGATTAAACAAAAGAAACTTGCATTGGAATTAAAACCATGTGATTAAGTAAGGTTGGTAGATGTTCAACACGGTACGAGAGCATGCCAACAAATCTKTTCTTCACATTTTATCATTTCCTATTTCAAATCAACTTGTCCTTCTTTACGACAATCTACAAGCAAACTCCAAAAGCTCCTCCAAAATAATAAAAAAAAAAGTGTCATGAGTATGAAACAGGTCCTCGTTCTCCACAAGGCGTTTGGGATTTAGGCACCAATTCTACTGATCAACTGTTCGCCAATGACTTAAAACACTACATTTTAAGAAAAATAACAAATCAAAATGCTATAATGTATCTGATGAATGTTAATTTAAATTGCTAAAATTATTCCAACCTATATTTTTGTCTTTTCAGGTTCAATCTCAATAATTGTGGTCACTAATGACCAGAAAAATCATCTCCCCATAGAAATTAAATCAAACTGAATCCAGTCAGTGAGACAAATCAGTAATTTCCTCTGTGCCCAATTGCTATTACAGCGAGGCATTTTAGAGTATTTAGAGTATCTGAGACATCTGTGGGTCTTTTGATATCGAAATGCCTCAGTTTTGACGGTACCCTCTCGTCTTTCAGGGTCAAGAGCAACCACTCAGTCCCCATTATCATTGTCTGAAAAAGGCGCTTTTTCAAATTTTATGCATGAAGGTCACTGTGCTCGTCAGCCTGCAAACGCAGCTCTGAGGGATCGTTTCTAAAACAGTGGAGGTATTTTCAATTTTAGACAAGTTGTAACAACCCCCCCCCCCCCCCACAAATGTTTCCTACTTTCACAGAACGTTACGCTGTTATTTTAGCAGCGATGTGCCATAAAACTGCTGTAAACAGCTTCCGCATTATACTGCCAAAAACGCCTAGAAATCTTACTGTTTCTTTTAACTTAGCATGACTTTAACAGTTTTAATGGTTACATATTTTAATTCAACAATGATGAACTCTCCCATTAAAAATCTAAGGTATTAAAATACCCCTGCAAAAAAGGTTTTGAAAGCCTAAAACAAGGTAGAATATTTTCAGTCAACAGTCTCCGCTAAGTAGATTCAGTAGATTCTTCATAGCCTGCTTGAGATTCACACAAAAAGTGCAAACATATGGTAGTCTTTGAGAGGCAGTGTGTAATAGATACTTTCTGTATGAGAGGGAAATAAGTTTGAAAGTATAAACAAACATGTTCTTGTTTTAGCGCTCCCAAAAATACTTACCTTGCATTATAAAATCAAAATTGAACCAGCTGCTTAGTTGAGCTGCGGGTTCTGCCCACAGTTCGGTCTGTAGCAATTACAGAAGCATCATCCTGCTAGTGTTTACACAATAGGGCATCCTGGGATCACATAGCAGTCACTGTGCATTGATGTGGAAGTTGTTGCCTGCAGGTGGGATACAGTTTGTTGCAGAGATGATCCGTTAAGCAGGAAAATTGCATGAAAAAGGCTAACGCAGCGTCAGCTGGAGAAAAAGAGAAGTGGGAATAAATCCACAGAGGTAAGCCCACTCTGGATTTTATGGGTTTGCCGAGAAGCAGCGGCGTGTGTGAGCCAGGGAGGGAAGAGTTTTTCACAGTAAATAGGCGAGGACTAGCCGCTGGGTCCCAGCTGCAGCTTCTCCTGTTTATGCTTCTTCAGCCACTGTAAGATCTGCTGTTTGAGTTCCTCGTTTGGCCTGATCTGGTCCATGGTTAGAGGACTGCGGTTGAAAGGGTCTGTCTGGTCACTGCCAGGAGAAAAAAAAAACATATTTTTAAAACTCCATCCTTATTCAAATGTTTGAATTCACTTTTAGTGAAGGATGATTTTCTCTGTTCAGAGGTGCAAACCTGAGGAGGTGTCTCGCTATGGTTGAGCGGTCCACCGTTACATTGGAAGACGGGAGAAGAACGGGATCCAACATCAGGGTGGACATGATGGGGTCCAAGAACTCATCTGGAGCATCTGCATAGGTTTCTTCTTCCTGCTGCTGCCTATCTGCGTGAGACTGAAAAGAGGCACAAAGATAAAAATTTTTTAAAAAGCATCAGCTGTGTTCTTTTAGACTGTCGTATAAATTCATAAAGATTCACACTAATGTCTGACAAACCAAAGGTCAAACTCTACCTTTATTTTATCAGCAATGACACCAAAAGCCACGATCATGTCACCAGGTTTGTTGATCTTCTTCAGCACACGGAGAGTCTGGGAGAAGAGGGTGGGAGAATACGACCGGCCGTCCTTTGGGACTGTAGCACAGAAATTCTCCTCATCGCTGTCAAAAACCAAAACAAAAAAAAAGAGATTTACTCAGCAGGACGTCATTCTATTTCTTCTCATCAACATTTAAACTCCATAAAGGATATATTAAACAAATTCTAATTACAAAATTTAAAGGGTACCCCAGATTTAGGTAGATTGTGCAGATGTCCGAAACAAGCTGCTGTGGCTTGAAGTCAAACTCGCTGAAGTCCTTGACTTTAAGAGCGCCCATCTTCGGACCAACCAGGTGCTGCAGAAAGTAGTTCAGCATCGAGATGATCCTCTCAGCCAGGAAGGGGTGCACAAAGATACTTTTAATTTCTGAGAGAGAAACCGTCACAGAAAAAAAATGGGATTAAATATTTATAAAAGTGCATAAATGCACTCTCCAGATTAACCCTTTCAACTTCCTGCAGGTGCAAAATACAGAAACTGCTTATATTTTTCACTGATAACTTTTGATTCAATTCAATGCTAAAGATAAAAACAGTTCCTGAATCTATTTCCTGCATCCTTGGAAAAAAATAGAAGAACTGATCAAACACTAGATATGCAGAACTGAAAAAGTTGTTTCTATAAAAGCTGGAGAACAAATGATTTTCATTTCTAATAATTCTGTATTTGAAGCTTTTGTCTTCAAATATGGAGAGTTATCATGAACTGAGACATTAAACTGAATAGATTTCAATCCAGGTCTAAGAGTTTAACATTTTATAAGTCCACTATACAACTTTTCTTGTTATCTGCCTTGTTATCTTTATATATTTTGACATCAAATTATTTGTTTTTTAACAATATATATTAATGTACATATTTTAGAATTTCAAATATAGGTAATCATCTTAAGTGCATCATTGTTGTGCATTTTTATACAATACTGACCCCTGTCCCTTAGGAGGCCCAAATCAACATACAATACCTCAAAATACATAAATAATAAAATAACAACACATAATAGATATATAACAGCTACAATAAAGTAAATTGTAGTTTAGATAAAAACATAGGACTTCTCAAAAAATAAATGTAGACATTAAACAGAAAAGCCACAATAAACAATCAAACRAGAGTCAACCACTAAAGGTGAGGATAAGGAAGTCAGACATCTAACATAAAAGTTTAAATGCTAACATTTTTATCTTGTTTAAGACAACACATCCACAAAAAGTGATATATATATATA
>NW_013953470.1:47950-52598 GCF_001266775.1 Austrofundulus limnaeus
AAATAAAACATATGATTTGTTTTATTGGGCAACTTTCCCATTGTTAAATATCGCAAATAGATATCTAATATGTTGAGTATCGTCGACAGTAACCTGTTCATGTGTGTTGTTACATACTTTGTTTAGATACATAGTTTATGTGCTTTCAATCACACAAGCCTAAATAAAACCATTAAGGAAGTTTGTTTGCATAAAATATATACATTTATAAAGGACAAAGAGGAAGACTCTGAAGGATGTCACAAGCAGCAGTCTGTTCTGCCTGACCTGAGGTGAGGAAGGCCAGCGTGCCGATCGTCTCGTTGGACATGATATTGTGGAAGCGTCCCAGCTGTCCAAACATCTGCAGGCTCGACTCTTTCTCTCTTCGGGCATCAGGGGCCAGGCCTTCCCACTCACCTCGGTCCCGCTCCAGCTGCAGAATCTTGATTTTACTTAAGTACTACAAAAAAAGGGATTGAGTTATTAATTTGCATAAAAGTAGCAGTAACCCATTCAAAAACAAATAAATAAATAGACCTGGTGTTTTATCACTAGCTATACAATTTAGGAAGACTTTAAAATACAGAAAAAAACGAGATGGAAAAAAAGTCTCTGCCAAAACTGATAAATATGTTTTCATGGACTCAAAGTAGTAAACTTAAAACAACGTGGGCCTCACCTGTATAGCCTCATCCAACAAGAAGATGGCGTCATTCATCAGTAAGTTGAGGAACCTGAGGAACAGAGGGGGGTTCATGGCCTCCAGGTTTTCAGATGCATAGTTTGCTAAATGCTGGGGAAAAATAAAGACAACCAAAATAAAACACAAGTCCCACTGGAAAACAAACCATTTTACTTACTGCTCCTGTTGAGTTCATCAATACTTTTACCTTTTTAAATGATTACAAGGAGTCTAAATCCATACAGCATGTGGAAAATAAAAGATTTACCATGTCAACGTAAGACTTCTAATTTTGATTTTTTTTCCCCCTCAGCTTTAAGTTTAGTTATTAAAGAGACTGTAGGAGTTTATTACCCTCCAACAAATCTATATTTGCAATTTAAGAAGCTGCCAAACCATAAACTTCACACATTATATAATCTATAAAGCCTTTCATGTCCAAATATTAAAAAATATCAACAGCTTTTTTATGCTGCCACTCTAAAAGGCCTCATGTAATTCAGTCAATGACATTGATAAAAAGATCTACAGTATGTGGTCTGGACTTGTTGTCACACTGTTAGAACCAAAAGAACAAATGTAACAATCATTGCAAAGAAACCTTCCAAACTCAAACATAAGATCTTCATTTCCTGTTAAAATCCTCAACTCTTCCAGCACCTGAAGGTGTGAAGACGGCTTTAGATAAAAACAATCAAACACTGTATTACCTTAATGCTCTCTCTGTAACAGTCTTTGCTCCACATGTACTTCAGAATTGGATACATGGGTCTCCTGTAGTTGAATTTCTGTTCAAACTGATGAGGGTCACCTGGAAAAAAGGAAAAGCAAAGCTCCAGTCTTGCCTACTTCCTAAGCCTATGTTGACAGATAGTTCAAAGTTGCTTTACCTGTAAATTCTATATCAACAAACACAGTGATGAGGGCCTCGGCCAGCTGAGGCGCGTGTCTGTAGGAGCAGAAGACTCTCTCCCTCTGAAACACGATAGGCTGAGCAGCACCAGGAGCCAGCGGCTCCATGTGGGGCATCACAGCCTCCAACACCTCTGCAAGCTTTGCTCTTAAATGAGGGTTCTTCATCCTATCGTACATTTCAAATGGCAACATGTGAAAATCTGGGAAGTGCTTTTCGTCACGTCTTTCTCCGACAACTGAGAACGTTACGCACCTCTCTACGTTACCCATAAAGACAGTGATGAAATGAAGGATCTGCTCCAAGCCTTCCGCAGAAGTCTCCAAGGCGTCGTCGGCAAAACGTCGCAGGAAGATGAAAAAGTCTCCCAAGTTTTCTGCAAAAAACTCTGACAAACGAAAGCCAGCTTTTTAGTTATGAATATTTGACTGAGGAATGTTCAGTAATGACATATTTTATTATGAGCAACGAACCTCAGGCATATTGCACGAACATCTGCAGCCACTATAAATTCTTTGCACGATGAACATACTTAAAATGACTAATTAGCCACGGGACTGTAAACTGCAACAATACATAAACTAACCTCACTAAAAAAAAACAGTTATGTTGATGCAATRTTGGCATTTTCACATTTTGTAAATAATAATAATACATTTTATTTCAAGGCAAATAATTAGTAAATCTTCACTGAAGCTGCGGAGTCAGACATCTGACCCACCTGGGGTGTAGCAGAGCAGGGTGTTCTGCAGGGAGGGCAGGGGGAAGCTGAGTGCTACATGCTCAGGCCCCTGGTTCCCCATGCTGAGCTGAACGAGCACCGCAGCGGTGGAAGCTTGCAGGTTAAGGCAGCATCGCAGCATGGCGGGCTGTGTGGCGGCAGCTTTGGTCGACAGGTAAACAATCATCAGACGCTCGAACTGCTCCAGGAGCTGCTCCGACATGGGGCTCCCTGTACGCTGGGCCTCCTGATAGGTCACCTGGAGCCGGTGGAGAGACTGGTTCATCTTGACCATCTGCTCGTGGAGTCTGCACACACACCATGACATTACCACTCATAGACATAAGGAAWGCTCTGCAGCGCTGAGAAATGATTTGCTGGGACTGAGCCCATGATTCTGTGACTGATCTCATGTACCTGTGGAAGCCGAGGTGCATGGTGAGCTGTGTGAAGATGAGGTTTTCAGTTACCAGGCTGTAAGACTGCGCAGGCTCGACCTGCTGCTGCTGGGGCACAGGGATCAGGCACGTTTCCTTGTCAAGATCTGTTAATGATAATAAAAAAACACATTCACTTATTATTTTTGCTGTTATTGTTATAAATCTGTACAACCAGAACAACTGAGCTGCCTCATCATTGATAGGTTTTCCTCACATGACAGATGTTGGGTGTGTGGCCTTGTGTTTTCTTGGTGTATATTTACTATATTTCAAATCTCTATTTCAATCTTTCTAATTACATTTCATCTTTTTTCCTATTTCCTCTTTATATTAAAAAACTAAATAAATCACTAMCTGCGTTTCCATTGCAAATGTGTGCAAAACTTTGTCGACATTCTATTAATGTCGAAAAAACACAGCTTCGCAATTAATGTTTCCATTAAGTAAGAAATGCTATTAAATATGTTTGTTCTTGCGATAAGTCATTACAAACATACAAACACATAGCAAATTGCTTACCACGACACCTAGCGCTAATCATCAGAGGAGACGTCGACGTCTTATCGAGGCTTTCCAGCGACAAGCCCCTTATACTTGGGAGCGGCTACGTATGCTGTATTTTTGGGAAATTGTAGTCGGTGAGTTTACTACTTTCTTTTACAACTTCGGTGATTTTACTACTACTTCTATTTCCTGTTGTCTTCTTTTTCACCAGTAGAAACAGCCGGTTCTTGATCACGTGACTCGTGATGCGAAAAAAGTGTTTCCATTGCAGTTTTGCGAAATACATCAATTTCGATACGGCCGAAAAAGCACCTCATCCTAGCGCAAAAACATTTTGTCGAAAAACGAACGTTTTTTCGAAATTGACGTGTTTCCATTGAGCAAATTTGTTTTCGAAATTCTAATTTGTGCATTTTCATGGTGCATTAAGAAACTAATATTAAGTTATATGTTCTACTGAAATGATAAAAAAAGGGTTTTCCTCACATGTACACTGACCTCTTGCATGGAYGTTGCGACTGCGCCTCTCGTCTTCACTCAGGTCTTTGAGTGCGCAGTAGGTGGGGTTGAAGGTGAGCAGCTTGGGTGAGCGAGGCTTGCAGAACGGCTGGCACAGCTTCAACAAAGCCGCGCCCAGGTTTAAGAAGAACGCGTCCGAGGCGTACATCTGAAAGATCTCAGGCATCTGGTTGGCCCAGATCTTGGCTCGGCCGCTGTTAGCATGCAGGCAGTTGCCCAACCATGTGAGCAGCAAGTGGCGAGTCTCTCCAGATCGCTGCAGGAGGTTTTTTAGGATCTGGTGCAGTTTGTCTTGAAACTGCCCCATGAACTGTGACACAAASGGAATAAAAAAAGAGATCGTGCATTGAGGCATTTATAGTTTGCTGCTATGGTTTCTATTAAAAACATACAAAGACAAAAATGGCAAAATTAGGTCCATATACCTGATGGATGTTGGCCTCCTGGACCTTTGTCTCTTGGGCACTTGAGCGAGCGGGGTTCTGGAAGTACCCATGGCCTTCTACAATGCCTGGGGTTTTCAGCAAGCAGGATATATTCAGAACAGTTCCAAGCAGAGTCTTTTGGTACTGCAAACCATTAGCTGGGTCTTTGGGCTGCATGTGTTCCACCAAGACCTTGAAAAAAAAAAACAAAGAGAAAAGGAACCACCGGATTTAAAAAAGGATTCACTAAAATACCATAAAATATGGACACAAATTGAACTGTTGTGAAGCTGACGCCTATTTATTATGACCCCTGCACGTGAAGCGGGAATCATATTGTTTTCGTACGGTTTATTTATTTATTTTGTTTTATTTTATTTTTTCAGTGATTTTTGGTCAACCGTGGCACAAAACGGCTGCACCAATCAATTTGGCAGGACTGTAGATGAGTCTGACCTACAC
>NW_013953470.1:53598-77629 GCF_001266775.1 Austrofundulus limnaeus
CTATTAAACATAGGAGCTTCAGATTTTCTTTGGTTGTTTAGCTCTGATGAGGGGCTATCCATCAGATCCATCAATGGGCAACACCCCCCCCCACCCAAACCACTACAATTTTAGGATGTACCTAGTAGCATGACATTTATTAGGAATAAAGACTTCTGAGTTTGGATGCATTTGTGTGTGCGGGGGTCATTATGTTACCGCTATGCGGTATCTAGTTTGGTATTATTTTGATGGTAATGAACACAGAAGTTGTTTGCTCGTGACCGAACCTAAACTTCTGCTCAGATCAAATCAAATGCTTGTCCTCTCACCTTGGCGATGTCTTTATGGTGGCTGAAATAGAGGAGAACGTCCAGGTAAAAGTAGAGGACAGGCTGACACAGCTCCAAGTCTTTGACGCGTCCCTGGAGAATGTCTAAGACTGGAACCATCACCTCCTCAAAGGTGCGCACCTCTTGGTCAGAGAGCAGGCCAGCAATGACCTCCTCTACAAATTCAATCACTTCCTCTGGATCTGAAACACACAGTCGCTTTGTAGGTAGAAAACTAAACATTTACCGTATTTATGTGAGTATAATGCGAAAGATTTAACCCCAATAACAATTCATAAAGTTAAGGGGTCGTATTATACACTGAAGTAAATTTTGATTAATTTTTTTTCTGATGTACTACCACTAATATTTTCTGGTACACACACACGTGGACAAAATAGTTGGTACCCCTTGCTTAATGAAAGAAAAACACACAATGGTCACAAAAATAACTTGAATCTGACAAAAGTAACAATAAATAAAAATTCTGTAAACATGAACAAATGAAAGTCAGACTTTCATTTGACGAGTGTTTACCCAAATTTTCAAGAGAGCAAGAAAAGGAAACATTCAGGCCCTACAGACCCAGTGCAGGACCTACGTGCTCGCTGAAATCCTTCCAGCAGCAGGTCGAGAAGCTGCTCGTAAATATTCTGGTTGACGTAGATCTCTGGGGTGAGCAGGACTGTTCGCGTGTTGGACACCGACAGGTTTTTGCAGCGGACGGCAAAGGAGAGTAACTTCTCAGGCACCTTTGTTACCTGATGCACAGGAAACAATGGATGATTGGGTTGTCTTTATGTTACAATTACTGATCAATATTCAACATAAAGATTTGCAAAGTGACTGCAATTAGGAGCTGCGATTAAACAGCATAGAGGAAAAAAATGATCACCTCCTCCTTAGCCCTCTGGTAACAAGCAAAAAGATAAGGGATGGCACATTTCTCCCCAGCATCGCGGTCAGCAGACAGGTTCACCGYGCTGCATGATGTCATATAGATGAGGTGGTTTCCTGGCTCCAACAGCAGCAGGCGGTTAAACAGAGCCTGAAGAACAAAAAKGGAAACATCCCAAACACACACAAGTTCAGTGTGTTCAAAGTAACACACACAGAGCTTGAAATTTATTTTTTCTAAAGCTTGACCAGACTTGAGTCAGACATTTTGTGGTTTACTCAACAAAGAGTTACATTAAAAAAAACAAATATTTAACCTGCTCTATGTTGTCCATGTCCAACCAGTCCTGTCCATCCAGGTCTGCAGCCATTTCCTCCAGGTAAACACAGCGAGGAGGGATCCCATTACCTCCTCTCAGACCGGGATCACCTAGGGATTTTAAAAGTACCAAAACCTTTATTTGTACAGCACATTTCTATCTCTTTCTATATCTGAGTCTTCAGATCAAATAACAGCGTCTCTGTTTTATCTTTGCTGAGTTGCAAGAAGTCGTGCGACATCCGGACATTAATGTAACTGATACATTGTGTAAGGGTGTTCAGAGGATCTGCAACAACAGACAATAAGGAAACTGAAAAGCAGCTGTGTAATTCAAATTTATGGTTATGTTTCTGAATGACAAGTGGAAGCATCCAAAGCTTGAATAAAAGTGAACCAAGAACTGAACCTTGGGGTACACCACATGCAACAACCACTTTGTCAGGAATCAGGATTAAAATCAAATGACATGACACCAACTGCCTCTAAGATATGTTCGAAACCAGTTAAGAACTGGACCAGAGATGCCAACCCAATTTTTTATAAGAGGCGCTGAGATCCAGAAGAACAAAAACGGGTCTATTGTTTTTTTTTTTTTATGGCCAATTTGAGACAGGCTTATAATTATAGATGACAGTTTGATCAAGGCTGCTTTTCTTYAGGAGGTTTATGAAAATCATTTTGTGTTAATTAGGGAAATGAAAACGCATAACACCTAAAAAAAAAACAAGTCTTTACATTTGGTCAACAATAGTCACAAAATACAATAAGGAAAAACAGCTGAGTATTAGAGTAAAAAGGACAGAGGATAAAAGCACAGCATGTATTTACAATGTTCAAAGGAGGAAGGAGCTGTGCAAAGACAGGAGGGGGGCTTTAATCCCACATTTCCTGAACATTATGACTCATCTTTCAGTAGTCAGAGTGATGAGAGATCCAGCAAGCAGACAGAGGGAGAGAGACCTCACAGCCACAAAGGCCTTTGTGCCGTCTTTAAGCACGGTGAGTCATTTGTTTCAGACTAGAAACTTTTATTGTGATTTTCAAGAAATTGAGCTGCGTCTCACAACAATGCACTCAGAGGAAAAATAAATTCCTCAACTACTTATGAACAGCGTCTCCATCAACAAGCATCTACCCTTCTGATGCTCTCTTTTTTTTTTCATGTGAACGTAAGAATTTCAGGGRAAATGAGATTTGCTGGTAATAGCTGACTAAGAAACTGGCTGACCTAACTTTGACCACGCATGCCTCAGAAAATTGATTCCCTGAGGTCCACTTTAGTCCTGACGCACAWTCATAAAAAGAAAAGTTACAGTAAGTAAACTATTTAGTATATCCGGTCTTTTTTGAGATCATATCATAAGAGAGGCAAAAGCAGCTAAAACAACCTACACAAAGAGATATTCTCAAGTTCTTGAAGATTTTATGAAATCCACATTACTCATATAATTGAGCGATGCTTAAGAGAACGCAACGTCGGACGAGTGTTTACCCAAGTTACGCACAGCAGTTTGATAATGAGCCAGGTTCTACTCACTGTTATCCAGCGTGATTAGAAATATCCTCTGRATCATGTGATTGACATTGAGCTGTTCACAAAGCTCTTGTCGTGACCGAAATGAGCGACTAATCTCTGCCACGGAGTCATCGTTGTCATCAACGCTGTCTGAAACGGARTTTTCTGACTCCGACTGGCTCTCTCCTGAGTCCTCCACTGTCCCGGAGGAGAAAAAAGGGGGTGTTACATTCAGCCMAAAGTTTAGCAGGAAACAAAGAAGGCAGATTGTTTTTTTAGCRCTGACATTGAATTCAAATATGTGGCCACATATTCAGATTTTGTTTGTAAAATTTACCTACACTGTTGAGATGTTTTCAAAATGTGTCCTTTCAAAATAAAATAACATTGTGTTTATATGAAAMAAGAGGATGTTTAAACTGCAAAACAGGCAAAAAGCTGGAGGTCTAGTGTTTTAGTTCTTTCAAGGCTAAAATAGAACCATAAAAGGGAAAATATAACATGCAATGGTTTAAAACTTAAAGCTCTATGAAAACTTATTTGGACTTACTGATCTGCGAATAACAATGGTTTTGGAAAATGTCAAGATGTAATAATGTAATAATACACAACCACGCATTCCACTGACCAACTAAAGATCTCAAATTAAGATGTCTTCGTTTAAATTATTTAAATTTCCATTTCCACCATGCAAAATGTATTTGAAATGTAGCAGCTAAACACCACACGTGATAGGCAAGGCAAAAACTGAAAGACATCTGATAAAACTACACATTTACAAAAAAAATCAAACAAAATAGCACCGCAGCACAGCTGCAGAGGAGCAGCAAGGAGGTTTAACTAACTCAAAACTGTTTGTGAACTCTGCAACTACAGAATTATTATCAGGTAAAAATCGGATCCAACACTGTGTTTGATTAAAGCCTCGTTTTGAGGATGACTGCAACAAGACGTAAATTTTAGTCTTTATACATTCAAACAAATCCACATATAGGGCTGTTCACTGATGTCAGATTTACTTTTCCATACATACTTAAATTATTTTGTCACTAATTGCTATTGACTGCAATAATGCTAGGAATATGTTATGCCACTTCTGTTTGACTTAAATATGAATGTGTATGTGCTTATGGGGTTGTGAATACTATTTTTTTTTTGCTTTGAATTTATTTCTTATAGACAAAAGTATATGAATACCATATTTACATATTATTAATGCACTACTAATATAATATATTATGAATATATTACACTTTGTGTAAGAAATAATAGAGATAAGGGGTAGGATTAAATAAGTTTATACTTCTTTCTACTTCTTTTCAAACAGATAAAACACTGTGTGTTCGTTATCTACCCAGTTACTGATATGTGCACAATATTTCTTTTGTTATAATTAAAAAGTATCAGTTTTTGTGGCCGTCTGTGTGTATTGTCTTTTCTTTTTGTTTCTTAAATACTCTTTGCTTCGTGGCCGTTTGAACCGGTTTGAAATAAATACATAAATAAAATAAATACATTCACGTGTTGTTATTCAGCACAAATGTAAGCGTGTGAGTCTAACAGGAATTTATGCTCTACTCACATGGTGGCTCAGCAGACTGCTGCTGGGCTTTTTGGTCAGATGCAAACTGTTTGGCATCCGCTAGTGAACCGAAGAGGGCAGCGAAGGGGTTGCAGGAGATGTTGTGGTTGTTGTTGCCCTGGTCAGTCATCTCACTGGGGCTCAACACTCACTCCATCCACGATCCCAGCCTCAAGGAGCAATAAACACAGCAAACAGTCCTACAAACAGGTAAGTTGAGGTTGGATTTACCATCATGGCTCACATTTCTCCTCCCAGAAACTAAAGAAACAGCTGCAATATGTTTACACTTTATTTTAAAAATGGAAACACACAAAATAATGTTTTTTTTTCATGAAAAATTCCTGAAAGGAATATTTTAGCATAAAGCTGTTTATGAAGGGTAGATTTCCACATCTTTTTGTTTTTACAAACCCTATGGAACAAATGCATGAGTCTCCTTAGCTTTTGCACAGTCAGTAACACTGATCTATCTATAAAAACACATCAAGTTGACATTTTTTAACTAGTTTGGAAAGCCGCATACCAGTACTGTACAGTACAACATTGTCTGTTGATGTTTAAAGGTTTTCAGAAAGAAAAAGAAAGTAAAAACTCAATGATTTGAGTCGTTAGGACAGAGTGAGCTGTCATTAAATCTCCACGGTGCTGTCAGGATATCGATCGCTTCACATTTAAACACTCAGTTGAGCTTATACCAACCAACGTCACGGTTTTTTAAGACGGCCATACCCATTCACTTATTAGTTTCAATAGTAGAAGCAGATTTAGCTACTTGAAACACTGACAAGATAGCGGGGCTAACTTGTTAGCTCACCGTGAAGCAACAAGCTAAGCTGTCATAAGGTCACAACGGATCAATTGCATCATTTATTTACGAAACCAGCACACATCCTTTACGTGTTTCCAACCTGAGCAGTGTATACAAACAGTAAAGAGTGCTGTCGTACCTGTTTAACGAGCAGAAATGACTGATTCTGAGTTAGAAAATAAAAATGCTTCCATGAACGAAGCTAGCATTTCCTCGGTAAACAGAAGCTGTAGCCGTCATCAAAGCGGGACGACGCGTCCGCTTCTTTCCATCACGAGCAACATATGCAAACCTGTAGGACTGCATGCCAGCACAAAGTTTTGGATTTTGCAATTATGTGCATTGTTCGTATGCCTTTTTTCCCTAACACTTCAAGTCATCTAAACTACATTTATTAGCTCCTTTATCGAGTTAAATTTCTGCAGTACCTCTGTGGAACGGCAGGTGGCAGCATTGCACCTGGCCTGGTTCAAACCAGAGCCTGTCCTTCACTTTGCAGCTAAAAGGATCAGTGAAGGGAAACTAGAACTGAGCGGAGCTGCGTAGGGAGGCAAGGGCCAGGCTACATTGCACCATGTCGCCATGTCTTGAATAACCATGTATCTTTTGAGTTTTTTTTTTTTGAAAACTTATATTGTGTACAAAACAAGTAAGGGGAGTAGATTTGACAATATTACAGTTTTCAGAACAAACCAGGAAATGAATGGAAGCCCATTTCCGCCACCCTGATAGAAAAAATTAATAAAACTTGTATCTCATAATTATGACTTAGCTATCTCATAATTATGACTTATCTATCTCATATTTATGACTTATCTATCTCATAATTATGACTTATCTATCTCATAATTATGACTTATCTATCTCATAATTATGACTTATCTATCTCATAATTATGACTTATCTATCTCATAATTATGACTTATCTATCTCATAATTATGACTTATCTATCTCATAATTATGACTTATCTATCTCATAATTATGACTTATCTATCTCATAATTATGAGATAGCTAAGTCATAATTATGAGATAGTTTCTCATAATTATGAGAAACAAGTTTTATTTTTTATCAGGGTGGCGGAAATGGGCTTCCATAGCTAGAAATGAGTAGTTTTATAACAAAAAAATTCAAAACAAATAAGTGAAATAGAACAAAACAATAATGGCATAGGCTAGGCATCTTATTTAAAATAGCAAGGACTTAGCAATGTTTTCACACATTGTGGCAATTTTCTTATTAGAATTAGAGGCATATTTAAGTGATTTTAAAAAAATCAAAGTAATTCAGAAAAACAGTGAACAATGGAGGGGTATTTTTCCATTTACATGTATGGATAAAGGATTTACATAAAATGATTACAAGATTGACGATATCAGAATCACCAGGCACCAAACTATCCGTAAAATAAAGAACATCTTTAGATGTAAAAGTAGGTATATTAGAGATTTTAAGTGAGACCCAACTATGAATATCAGACCAGAACACACTAACTTGTTGACAGCTGCAGAATAGATGAACTGTTGTTTCTATTTCAGAGGAATCTTCTGAGATCACTGTACGTATACTGTATGTAGTTCTTCTCACAGTCAGCAATAATATGCAAGCAGCACAATGAAAAGCAAGATCCAGAGACTAAAGTTTAGGTTGGACTTTAAAGTCATTATCTATCTCATAAAGTCTTCACAACTATTTTTTGAAAATAGAGAGAATACGGCACCTTAACAAACCTGAGGAAACCACTAAAACAAAGCTAGAACGGACTTCATGTTCTTGAGACTATTTATTTTAATGTCTGAATTGAATGTCTGGTTCAGTTAATTCGTTGATAATCTGAGGTTCAGATGCAGAGACAAGTCCAGGAGGGACAACAGCTCTTTCTGGGGGTTTTGAGGACATTCCCAAAGCCACAATGGATATATAATCCTTCCAATTGGAAGGGATGAGGACCTGTTACTTTAGAAAGCAGTTCAGATTGTAACGTCTCATACCAGTCAGATTTAATTTTATTTCCTTGTACCCACAGCTTTAAAGCTACGTTTTGAGATTTGCACCAAACAGACGAGCTGTTTCAATCTGGTAAACTGGAGAACTCTTGAACTCTGCTCTTGTCGTGTTTTGATAAAAGGATGTCACAGACATTTTATCGGAGACCTCAGGAAGTTATTTTAAAACAATGGCAACATGTGTTTCCTTTACCAACAAGTTCTGGTTTCAGTTTCAGCAAGACGCCCATTTTCTGACAATCAGCTGAAAACACAAAATAATGCACAGAAAGTGGGAAATACCAACCAGAAATGAGTGTGGTTTGCAATTTTAACTGAATACGTTGACACTGATGCTCTAAAAGAATTAAATAGTTTACGTTAACCTGAACAGGCAGCTTTTTGTTTATAACAAAATACAATTACAGCTAAAACACTTGACACCTTGATACACAACTTTTTAACTTTTCACACTTGTCAGCACCCACTGCCAAAAAAGCTTAAGCTAATAGAAACTAATTATTTTCAGACCAAGATTTGAACTATAAAAACATAAAAAACTACAGATGATTTTTTTTATATTTGTTATATGTTTTATCAAACTTTTTGATGATCATTTCAGATGTGAGCCAAAACTGGTCAAACAGGTTTGGAAACAGTTTTAATTTGAACATAAAATATATACATGTATATACACTAATATTTTACCAAATTATCATTTTGACAACATTTACTCAACTTAAAAATAAAAGAAATAAGAGCAAAATTCTAAAAAGATAAGTCACTGTACATAAAGTTATTTAGAAAATGTTACTTTTGAACAAAACATATATATAAATGAAGTGTTTGATCCTTTTAAGTTCCTGACATGTTCATCTGGAATTAAATACTCTAAACAAACACTTTTCAATGAACGACACCCATCGTTCATTTACAATACAGTGACAATAAGGAGGTTGACAATATATCAAAATAAGGCACGTTTACAGTCTGTATGCAGAGTTTTGAAAATGCTGTTGTTCCATGTGGTCACAGTTTCCATTTTGTTTAATTCATTTATTCAAAAATAAAAAAATTTATACACAAAAAAAATCACATTTTAAATGAAAGGAAGCAGAAGAAAAAAATATACATGCCCCCTTTTTTCCAAAATTTATTTTTTTCAACTACAACAAGTGATATGCTTAAAAAATAACATAAAATAAAAATAAATAAAATAAAAATACAAAATAAATCTAATGGAATGAAATGAAAGGCAGCAGAAAGAAGAAAAATCTTATATCTGTGCCTTTTCTCCATCAAATAAATTTATCAATAATGATCTTTATGTAACAAAACAAAATAATGAAATATTTCAGTCGGTGAAGGTTTGTTTGCAGTAGCTCTGTTCTTCATCACTCGGGAGTGTCTTTATGGCTCTTTTTTTCCACCACATAATTAACCACATTTTTACTACTCATCACATCCATCCAGTAATGAGGGGACAATCGTTATTTGCCGTACTGTGCCCCTTTGCCCAGTTTTAGCCAGTCCTTCCAGGGGGACTGGACTTTGTCCTGGTTAGTGTCTGAACTGCAGGAGGAAGAGGAGGGCTGGCGCGTCCAGGTGGAGAGCTGTCTGCTGGGCCTGCTGAAGAAGGACAAACCGTTGGAGGCGGCCTTCTTCGGAGGCTTCTCCGACTGCTGCTGAGACTTCAGCTGCTGGTTGATGACGATTTGGATGTCGTCCTGGAGAAAAGACAGGATGAGAGTGAGAGGCAGGTCTAACAATAATTAACAATAATAATAATAATAATAATAATAATATGTAGGAAAGAAAAATATGCTGCACTGAATTTGGGAAGTAAAACTGTTAACCTGTTTTGTACCAATTCTCTGTTCAGGACGATTTGAGCCGATCAGAAATCATTTTAAAATAAAAGCCTAAAAGAATTAAACTTGTGGGGTGTCACCAAATCAATGACGACAGTCTCTTTTTAAAAACCTTATAAACCCTACAATTACAGTTCATTAAGATTCCTTGTAAGGGTACACTTTAAACAAAAATCGAACTTGATTAGCACTCAAAGCATATGTTTGGAAATACGCTCAGCGACTAACGCACAGAAATTTAGTTCAATATCTGTAAAACTGAAAGAGTTTTAGCCTTTTTTGTCTATGCTAATAGTAATTAGATGTGACTCCAAAAGTTGTAGATTTGCATTCAGTGGTCTACTTTTTTCACTAAAATGCATCCACTGGTTTATGAAATATTTTACTAACAGACACACAAAGGCATTTACGTGATTATCTGCCTTTTATGGCAGCAGCCTATAATACATACAATAAAGCACTTGTGTCAAACTCAAGGCGGTGACTTCCATCCGTCAAACCAAGCTTTATGGTCGYACTAATCTGTACGTACAGATGAGTCGTGTTGTCACTGAAATTCAAATATTCATCATTTCTATAAGTGAAGTGAATATTTTACCATCTTTAACATCAACTGTTAGAAGTGGTCCCATTTAATGAATAATGCATGTTTTATTTCCTTCGGGGAGGACATTTAAATCTGGGGGAAATGAATCATTGTTTTGGTTTAAATCTTATCTTCATCAGCGATTAGAGTCTAGGCTGACAGATGGCTCAGCTTGGCGTAGTGACTCAGCAGCAGAGGACACCTGCTGCTCATGTCTTCTGGAAACTGTCAGGACTGCATCTGTCCCACCGAGGACAACACAACTCTGCTCCCATTAAATCATAACAAAAACTGCAAATATTGAGCTGTGAAATTTGTGGTTTTAGCATCAGGAGCTGATTTTTTTTTCGTGTGTTTTAGTAGGTTTGTGAGCAAAAAAAAAAAAAAAAGAGTTACAGGACAGACTTTATCAAAATTCTCAAAGCAATCAAGTAATTATTGGATGGACCTTTTGAAATTGACCCCACTCAAGATGGCTGCCACAGCTAAAGAACTTAGCAAAACAAAACAAGTGCTGCAAGGTGGAAGAATATAAACTTATATAAAATAAAAATATTATTATAAACCTACTTATGCTAAAGCGGTAGTTTTTTAATTGTTTTTATTATTAAAGCATGTAAAACATAAACGAGAGCCCTGTGTTGTTTTCCCCCAAAATAAAGTTGTGATTTAAACAGAAACGGTGAAACTCACCTGCCAGGCCTCCAGCTCCTGGGACAGCTCCAGCTTACGATGGATTGCGTCTAATAACTGGTTGTTCAAACACATCATGTCCTGTTTGCTTCTCAGCAACTCGACCTCCATCAGGTTTTTCCTGCAGAGAAATATTTTCAGTCAAATACGGGATTTTTTATATTATTATTATTTTTAAATTCAGAATGTTCAAACTCATATCAGCAAAAATGTATATCTAGCTTCTTGTTTGGAAACAAAGAAATTGAATCTTAAAAGTTTTTTTTCCATTATGGTTGAAAATGTCAACATGATGAGTTAGTTACTTGGCTATAGCTTCATCCCGGTCTTTAACAGCTTGTTGAACAAAGTCGGTCTGATCTTGTATGTTCTGCAGCTTTTGCAATAACTTGGCATTCTCCTGCTGCAGCTGGAGGTTCTGCAGAAAAAAAGGTAAAAAAATAAAGTTTTTAATTAACCAAAAGCAAGCGAGTATCTAAAAATTGTGTTTAAGAGCTATAACAAAGTTTGAAGCAAAAATAATGTGTTTTTGTGGGTGTGATGCTTCTGTTCTTGGAGCTACAACAAACTGCAGAGACAAGAGGTCACTGGTCCCGCCACAGGCACKGTCCCTGTTTGACAGACGTGTTTATTCATCAGCAGGTTACCTGATCTCTCAGCTCCCGGGCTGCGCTCAGATTCCCACAGTGATCGGCCGTCCTGTCCACAAAACCCAGATTCACCTCCTGGGGCAGAGACATTAGCAAAGAGATCAGTTGTCAGCCACACATGTGCAGGAAGAAAAAAAAAAAAAAGAGGTTTCTGTGGTGTTCGCCTTCATGGATGGTGATCTAAAGGGGGCAAAGAGGCAGGGCTGGATATTTARTTACACTGAATAAGGGATGTTTCAGCTCTGAAAAGCACAACTGGACAATTGTATMGCTTGTGCGAGCACGCTAACTGCAACAGGAAGCTTAAATCAGGCTGCTCTCTGATACTTTGTCCTGTCTTATGTGTGTGTGTACATGTGTAGTGTTTTGCCACTTTTTGCTTTAACGGCTCAAACTTTTTCTGCAAAGTCATTCATTGCTGTATTTTTACAAATCATTCAGTTTCTCAATTCTTTTTTTWAATTTTGTACTTACTCATTACTGTTTAACTTCTAACAGAACAAATCTAATCCTGACAGTTATTCTGCTACAAAGATCTAATGTCTTGATCATAATATTCATGATGACTTACTATCCATGTAGAGTAAATTACTGTGATTCAAAGACTTTTTAATAAAAAAAAAAAACCTTCTGGGGAAACACGTTGCAGCTTTCTGTCTCAGTTTGTCATGACTCTCACCTCAGAGTTGGACGTCTTTGCCAGATTTTGAGCCACTCCCTTCAGTTGGTGCAGCATGGCCTGCAGGTCCTCCGGTTCATCCACGACCTCTGACCTCTCTGAGCTGTTCAGGACCTGGGTCAGAGGGAGGAGTAACTGGAGGATGGAACCCATTTCTTGTGCCATCTGTGTAAAGAAAACATTAACAGAAATATAACAAAGTGTCAGGCAAAACTTAGATGTTTGACATAACTTTATTTTTATTCAAGGAAGGCCTTTACAAAATAAATACATTTATAATTAAGAGGTTTAAATGAAAAGCAAAAACAAGAATCCAAACAAACCACCTTGATGAGTGATATCAGTTATTTACATAAAGCGAGGTGGACATTACCTCAAGATGACAACATTACCTCATGATGACTATTTTAAACTCACCTGACCAAACTGGTCCCACACGTTTGCTAATTTGCTCATGAGGATTTCTGAATGAGTTCCTTTTTGACATAATAGGTTTAGGTTATGTTTACACAAACCTTTTGTCAAATATTAATCCAGCATCTTGTGACTCAAACCTTCCCAAACATCCGTCCCCTCAGGTGAATTTTACATGCTGTCGTCATGTTATTGTTACAAAAGATCCGAAACTATGGAAGCTCGACAATGTAGCCGTGATAAGCAGGAAATGTAGTGAATACCTCCTGCGTGCCGTTCTGTATCCCACCTTCCTGTCAGTAACCCGCTAGAGAGTGTGAGGATTCTCTGTTCCCTCTCAGACGTTGTTAGGAGTCTGATTTTATATTTCTTACACTTTGAAATTCACTATATTTGCACCTTCTCGCTCTCGACAAACCCAAGTCACACTGCCACACTGAGAACTGCACAAGCTGTTCTATCATCGTGTTCCTTTCAGCAGAGAGAGACGCTGTTTTTACTATGAAATGTGGGCTTTTTGTTCTGAAATTTAGCATCTACACGACGCAATCGTTCTGTATAATTGATTTGTGCAGATTGTTCCAATAAAACTTTAACATTCTTCTCTTAAGACCCACTTCCTCCTAAATGCAGTCCAAACAAACCCATTGGGGAGTTACATGTTTGTCGCAGAGCCTCGCCGTCTCGTGTGATAAACATTTCCGTTTCCTGGCCAAAAAAATAAAAATAAAAATAAATTTCCACAATCATTTTAAATCTGCTTTGTCATGAGCAACCAAAACCGTTTGTGCAGACCTTGTAATCTGTGGTTCATAATCATTTTCTCTGCAATTATGTTTAGCAGCAGCTCTGTGAATTTAATGCTGAATCACTTTCAGGTAAACCTCTTGTTTGTTTGCCTGTTTTTTTTTATCACCCAAACCTAAAGGCTTGTTTGTCTGTAGTGTTAGCGAAATATCTCTTGAACCAGACTTAATGAAGCTCTCAAAGGAACCACTGGGTGAACATCAACTCCAAAATAACGTTTGGTATGGTGGTAGCTGAGCATGGTCCCCAACATGCCCTCAGAGCCCATTCTGAAATGTTTTTGCTTGAATCTTTGTCGTTCACGGTGTTATAAAACCAGTTCATTGAGCTGATGGTGGGAAACGGCCGCTCACCTCTGCTTTGCTGACTCCTAAATCCGCCGTCTCCAGCTCGGACTGCAGGGAGGCGTCCAAGTGGCTCCTGGATTCTTGCAAGGTGACCTCCTCCTGCAGCCCCTCCACCTGAGCCTGCAGCTGCTGGGAGCGGCCCCGCGCCACCTCCGCCTCCTGCAGCGCCTCGACTAACTAAAAAACAAGAAGCGACGTGCACATTTAATTATATTTATATTTTACACAAAACATCTGTTACAATCGTTTAAGTGGCGGAGTGGAAAAACTAGGCAGGCTCTCTGTTGAAGAGAAATCCAGATGAGCCAGATTCCAGCTGACCTGAAACTAAAGCCGAGAGGAATCCAGACTTGTGGGTTAATATTTCAAAAGCAGGGATGAGGTGATTGTTCAGCGAGTCTTTTCACAACATCGAAACCCAGGAGTGAAGAAAAAGTCCTTGTAGTCGAAGAGCTCRTGGTGCTTTTGTTTTGCTTTGTTTTTCTGTATGCAAGGTGTGCGTGCACATTTCAGTGATTACCTGCTGCTTTTGCTGCTGGTTCAGTTGATCATGCAGATCTAAACGCGCCTGYAAGGAGATCAAACTCGCTCGGAGCTCCGCGTTTTCCTGAGACACRATCTCCAAACGCTGCTCCAGCGTCTGCTCCTTCTGCGTTAGTCGTAATACCTGTAAAACAAGCAAACACGGACCTTGGTTAAGAGATTTTAATTTAAATTGAAATGCTCAGTTCCTTCCCATAACAACTGAAAGCTGGAATGCCTAAATTAGCTATAGATAATGACAACAAAATGAATGCAATAAGGTGAAACATCAGGGACACCTTTGAAAGAAAATAAACTGAAAAGAAAAAAGGTGGTGCAGTTTGTTCTGGTTTGTTTATGAGGACAAGCACTTCAGCCATTTTTTTTTTTTTTTACAAAACTGAGGATTAGGATGTTGTCTGGCCTGCTGCCATCATCTAAAGTTCCAAAATGTCACATCTGTAAGTATGTATTGACTGTACCTGTTCCCTCATGGCACTGATCAGCTCCTCGTCCTGCTCCCTGTTGTGGCTTCCCTTTTGTCTCAAATCCTGTTTCAGAGCCTGGAGTTCGGTGGACACCACTCGTTCCACCTCCATCGCCTTCAAACACACATAAGAAAAAAATGGTTTTCTAAACTATGTAAAGAAGCAAAAAGGGACAGAACAGCTTGGTTGTACATTTTACTTAAAGTAGACCTGCTTGTTTTGAGGACATTTTCCCTTCAGTTTTGTCTTCAGCAAGTAAAACACTTGCTGACTTTAGTTAACTGTAACCACAAGCAGCAGCTAGCTGTAGCACTTCTGGCAGAAAACATCACAATATTTTTGCCAGAACCATTTCTGAGACATGTTTATYCCAAGAGGTTACGAAACAAGAGCTAAAACAATAAATGGAATGCCCCTGTCCCAGATCTGAAGCCCCAGTGATCGGACCACCTTTCATCTCCCACTCAAATGACCCCTGATTTCCCCTTACTCAGCGGTTTTGCAAGCCCCTGTCAGGTCCCATCATCGCCACATAATACAAGATAATAGGCTGGCCCCTGCAAAAGATGGAAGCGAGGAAATTTCAACTGCTTCATGCCACATTAGACAGCAGAGGGTAAACCTGAGCGTCACGAGGGCTGAAGTTTGAAAGACGAGCTCGTGTCGGAATGAGCGTAAAAAAGGGAGCGAGGCAGGACAAAATAAGAGGGGGGGACGAGAATAAAACGGACACTGATGGGCAAAAACAAAACACTGCATGAAGACGTGCTGTGTGGAGACAAAAAAAAGAGGCCCTTCASTTCTCATCATTAACGTGGGCCTCTTCTAGAAAAGAGGTGGCACTGAAAATCACCCAAACATGAATGGAAGAAGGATGCTTTATTATAAACAGCCCCCCCCCCACACACACACACACAAAGCCTGATCGTTACAAAACACACAGAGGTATCAACCAGCTGACAACCCCAAAGCCCTCAGGGAACCCTCCCAAAACAGGACTGCTCTCCCCCGGGATGTCTGGCCTCGAGAGGCAACACGAAAAGCAGAAAAAGCCCCTTCATCTCTCTCTCTCTCTCTGTGATGTATATTATTGTCTTTTCTGTTTTGCTCTGGGAGCTTGGTGATGCTGACGGAGGAGAGCAGAGGTCACGGAAGCCTCGTCTGAATTYAGGCAGCTTCACGTCCGATAACGGAAATCCACAGAGAGGGATTCATCTCAGCTGTCCAATAAACACACCGTTAACCCACAGCCAGCGGCAGTGATCACACGACACGGAGTGGAAACGAGAGGTGAAAAGGTGGACGGACGAGTCAAGTGCAAGTCTCAGAGAAAGACTGCTTTTGACACAAACTGAAAGAGAGAAATATACTTTGGTACAGAGTCTCTTTTGGGGGCTTTGTAACAAATAACATTGAATAAAGAGAAAATTGTCATGCTACAGGTTTAAACAAAGATCTCGCACCAAAGTGACAAGTTTCAGYTTAATATTTGCTGTTATAGTCATTTATGTGCTGCTAAAGTTAATTATGAGTTGTAGATGTACAGCCAATGATGCCTTTGAGATTTTCTGTCTTAAATCTCGTACAGTTTAGGTTTTCTCCTAATAAATTTTATTTCACAATCATTAAAAATGTTGTGGATCTTCTATTCTTTGTACCATTAAGACTTGAGCCAAAAAACTTTCTGTACTCATACATTTTGAGTTCTTTGATGGTTTGGTCAACTACTCGTGCAGTTTTTTCACCATACACTAAATTAAACACTGTGGGTCCGTGAGGATTTCTTCTTGGCTTTACTAAACCGGTTATGACAAACACGTGTTGATGCAAATACAGAGTGACATCCTTTATGACAAACCTGAACAGCTGCAGTTAAAAGTTCAGACATTGTTTCAAGTCTTTTCTGTTTTTATACAGTCTCACATGGTTCACATGAGTTTCCAAGAAAAAAATAATGGTCTGATCTTCCAGATTACATCAATAAAATGAATTACCAGGAATTTGTGGCTGGTTGTGAATCCTGTCCATTCAGCGGTCTCTGCAGACCGTAATGTTTACAATGAAACATGTTGACTGAGAAGCAACGACTTCAACACTTCACCATGAGGATAAAGACAGAAAGGCGCAGTGCAAACACAGTAGAAATAATTATTGGCTAAATTCATTGTGTGTACAGTAAATGCTTATGTGTGTGTAGACAACAAATTTGAAAAACACTGAAGATCAGGGTTTCCAGACAGGAAATGATGAAATAACGTACTGCTGTTTTAAAACTTGTATCATGTGCAAAATGAGGGTGCTTTTTCTTGCTTATCATGGTGTGGACTTTTAAAAAACAATTTATTGTACATAAACCTTAAAGTACATGGCTACATGAATGAATGAGCTAACATCATTACCAAAGTATAGAGCTCTCAGTCACCTTTAGTGACTCAAGTCACTTAAGTGATCACCTTTACTTTCATTCTTATGAATTATTTTTGTAAAAAAAAAAAAGGAAAAATAAACCTCAAATACAAAAATTCATTTGATATTAAACAATTTCCAAATCTGTGAAAATCCCTTTCTTATTTCTGGAAACAACCTGGAGGTTACTAACATTTCCAGCTTATCTCCATACCCAAACTCCTTTTCCAGCCTGGGATTTCTTAAGCACAGTTTTACTTTTGAATTTGTGAGGCACTGATAATGTTTCCCAGAAGTTTAAAGAAATATCTCAGTCATAATTTCCCGTTATCTGAATTAGATTTGATGTTCTGCCTTGTGAAAATCCCCCCTCGTGTCAATCCACTAATAASCACACAAGCTTGACAAAATCATCACTGTTCAACTTAAGAACTTTCAGGTGATTTAAGAAGACAAAATATATTTGTGACTTGTCAGGTGATCAGAAGTTAAATAACCAGTCGGCTCACACACCTATTACACAATGGCTTCAGTTTACATAAGTATGTGACATTCTGGCTTGTACACTATTTTTATTTTTAGTTTTTTTGTGCAGCTGCTTCCTAAAATGAGCCGGMACGAAGACTGACGGAACATTCCTCATCGCTCCATCTTCTTTATCGCAGGAATGTTTTGCTCTTGCTTCTGAACTCTSATGTTCCTGAGGTGAGGTTAAAGAGCTCTCCTCCACATTCCTGTCGTGCTCCGTTTACTTGTTGCAATTATAACGTAGTTTCAGCCTTGAAGAACCATGAACACAGAAATGATTTGTGCCATCTCACACAGGGACAATTGTCATAACATTTTTGTTTTGTTGCTTTGCTCAAGTGCTTGTGTCGAATCCTGCAAACCATACTGGGCTCATTCTTGTAAAACCTGATCGCTTGTCAAGCTTGTGCCACCAATGACCGATATGGATGTGACTTTAGACAAATGCCTTCTTTAAAGGGATCCCTGATTAGTTGTAACATTAGACTTTATTTGATAAACATATACATTAACTGTAAAATAAAGACTGTAAAAATACTGTAGGGAATTTAGTTTTGTAAATTTTTAAAAATATATTTTGACACGGATGGAGCCATTTTATTTACACACAAAGCATTCTGGGTAAATGATGACGTGGATAGGTCCTCGGTGTGAACAAGCTATATCCACCCTGAAGATTAATCTTGGACAATATCTGACGATCGACTCTTTTAAATGAAACCAGAGAGCGTTGACAGAGAGGAGAAGGTAGAAATGACTCAGCCTGTAACTGAAAATATGGATGGAGGACAACAGAACTGCTTCATGGAAGAACCTCAGCTTAGTCTGTTAGCCTTTGCGCTAGCGCAGACGCTATATTGCCTTATATGTATTAGCTCGGCGCTAGCGTGACAAACTAGCTAAACTGAGGTCCTCCATCCATATTTTCAGTTGCTGCTGAATTATTTTTGTGTTCCCCTCTCTGTCATGTGGATGGAGGACCTCAGTGATGAGAGGAGAATGTGTAGCGCTGAGCTAATACATATACAGTACATGGTGATAGCGTCGGGGCTAATGCTAAAGCTAACAGACTAAGCTGAGGTTCTTCTTCCATGAAGCAGCTCTGTTGTCCTCCATCTGTATTTTCAGTTACAGGCTGAGTCATTTCTACCTTCTCCTCTCTGTCAACGCTCTCTGGTTTCATTTAAAAGAGTCGATCGTCAGATATTGTCCAAGATTAAYCTTCAGGGTGGATATAGCTCGCTCACACCGAGGACCTATCCACGTCATCATTTACCCAGAATGCTTTGCATGTAAATAAAATGGCCCCGTCCGTGTAATATATTTTTAAACTTTTAGTTTAAAAATTATAAAAACTAAACAGCCCACAGTATTTTACAGATTTATTTTACAGTTAAAATATATGTTTATCAAATCAATTCTAATGTTACAACTGATCATGGATCCCTTTAATAAATTTAATGTTGGTTCGTTYGAACAAGCAGCATTAAAATGTGTACCATGATGGGTTTTATAAAATTACTAAATTATAATAAAAATTTACCGGCAGAAATTTCCTCTAACATTTAATACATTTTTTTCTTCAGGCTCTGTCTGAGTTAATCACCACATCATCGGCACTACAGTACTGAGTAAGTTTTAAATGCTTTAATTTTGGTACATTTTTGGTCTCCACTCTGACCTTGTAATTTTCAGTGGTCTTGATGACTAATTATCAGGACCTCTGAAGATCTTTCAAAGTTGTTGTTTTTCACTCATTTACCATCCAATTCTTTTACTTGAGCACGACAGCGCATCGTGCCATCTGTGCTTTAGAAAAATGAGGTAAAGTGAAGAAAAACAAGGAGAACAAAAAGGAAGTATCARGTCCAAAAACATCTACATTAGATGAATAATGTATAAAAAGTCCCGTTTTAGAAGTAGAAAATGAAATCCAAATAAATCTTTAAACAGGACAAGAAGAAACATCCTTCAGTTCAAAACCTAAAAATTTAAACTAAAACTCTGTTGTAATTGCCTTGTTGATGCTAAAAAAAAAAAGCCTTTTTAAATGTATCAAACTGTTAAATTTAGGATTTTTCATTCAGGATGTGTGAACAAGAATTAAAACAAATTATGTCTTTGTGACTGGTTGCTGGTAATAAAATTACAAGAGAGCTTTAGCTACTTATTAGCTAAAATTAGAGTTTTTAGAACTCACAATATCACAATATTTAGAACTAATATACAAAAGTTTGTTTAAATCCAATATGCTTTTTCAGTCAAAGCCACCAGTTCCACGTTTAATTACTTATTTTATAAGTGTTGAACTAAATATTGTCTCTAGGAACATGTAGCAGTCTTCCTCCTTTTGTGAAGTCACCTGATCCTTTCAGCACATTAGTTAATCAGATAAAACCAGCCAGGACTCACCGCACCAGGCAGCGAAGCAACAACGCTCTCCTCAACATCTGGAAACGAAACACCAGACATGAAGCTTCAGTACGTTCTCGTGTCAAACACATTCGCTCTCTTGTCCGATCCTTACGGCCTCAAAAAGTCCAGAGTTAGCCGTGTAGGATGCCGGGCGGACAAATAAGACACTTCCTCCACTTTGAAAGCTTTGATCTAAATTGACTTTTTCCTGAACTTTAAAGGGGGAGTCTGTTTAGTCCTTCAGCGTGACCACAGAGTGGGAAAAACATCCACAGTTTCCTTATTCTCTGGACCTTGACTTATGGGAGGGTTATAGTTGCTGCTTGGATTCATTTTTAACTTTTTCGAGCTCAGGTCGGTTTTGAAACAACACGAGCAGCAGCTCTGCAGAGGGACCGGTCATCTGTAACGGTATGTTGCAAACATCCAGAGGAACACGCCACACTTTTCTCAGGCTGGAAAATTACTGAAGGTCGTCCAGCCGAGGGATCTAATCAGCTCCTCCATGTTTACTGATAAAGAAACTGTGAAGTATGTGCCGCTGGCTTGAGTTTCCTCGGGATAGACATCATAAAACCTGGACCTGAACACGTAAGCTGAACGATCTGAGTCAGCAKTATGGTGTCAGTGTTCTTAACCATTACGTCAAGAAAGTTTAAAAGTTAAAAAGGTGTACCTCAGGTTACTCATTAACCTGATTTAATAGGTCATGACGTTCTTGTGAAGTGCTGCGGTTGACGAAYAGTTTCATATAATCAATCCACCTGATTTTCTTAATTAATAGCCAGACATCTGGAAGAATTGGTTTTCATTAAAACAACAATGAAGTCATTTAGGTTACAGTATTTTAAGAATTAAGTTTTATTTTTATACTTTTGCTCAGTCAGTTGTAAAGTAATACCAGCAGATGTTTCCAAAGTTTTCTGGTCATCTTATAACGGCATCAACTTTCACTCCCCACCTTGTTTACATATAATTTCCATCCTTTGCGGCAGCAACTCGGATCATCTGCCGGCTGACAGCACCATAGCACCCGAATGACAAACATCACATCTGTCTTCCTGTTTAGTTAAAAACTATTATTTTATGATTGTAAAAACAAATATCAAACTCCAAGCCAACCGGCCTCCTGAGAGTCAGGTCTCGCTCCAGTTCAGACTCAGTCACTGTGATGTTTAAGTGGCCGAGCCTCAGGTGCTCAGCAGTGCGCAGATAATTTATCATCGCGTTCAGATCGTAGCACGACACTAGGAATCATCAAACTGGACTCACAGAGCTGAGCTCCTCCCTGAGGCGTTGGGTCTGCTCGCCGTGCTCCAGCTGGACTCGGCTCTTGTCCCTCTCGGCCTCGCCGAGCGCCCGGGTCAGCTGCCTCACCTGGCCGCTCAGCTCCCTCACGTCCTTCTCCAGCTCCCCCACCTGGCTCTCCCACTGGGACCGGCAGCCCTCCAGCTTCACTCGCAGCTCGTGCCGCTCCTGCTCCAGCTCCTTCAAACACAAGCGGAAAGGATGCAGGTGTTCAGGGGGGAAAAAAAACACAACGACGAACTCAAAATATAAAAATCATTYGGCATTATACAATTTATTTCTGGTTGAATAAATAAGACAAAGAACTGCAGAACAGCACGATGTCATGGAGCAGTGGTTCCCAGCATATTTTCCTCAAATCCCCCATTTCTTACTTCCAAGCTGAGTTAATCAGTTATAAAATATCAAGTTTATTTTTGTATTCAAATCATTTCTTCTCTTAAAATTTATTTGTCCAACTGCAGCAAATCTGAATGATATAATGAAAATGTGTCGACAATACAATATTGACATTGCAATAAATCACACACCTAAACTGGATGCTGTTAATGAATTTAGCATTTCAGCTACAGTAGTTTGGAGGAATGCAGTTCAAATGCTAAACGCTAAAGCAATATTTAACAGTGAGCACATATGAAATACTAGGGGAACAAGGAAAGTACTTATCACAAGTGACCACATTATCTAAATATTCTACAATTTCCAAATTTTGCATTAAACCAGGGTTATTCAACCAAACTGTTTCGGGGGCCACAGTTACTGCAGGTCAACAGCTGAGGGGTCGAACATCCAGCAACTAAAGTCATTATGTAAATAAACCAAGTATTACAAAGATCTGTTACCACTGAAGTAGTTTATTTTGCTTCATTTAATCATAAATACAACATACATAACCCTATAAAAGTAGTGATAATTAAACAATACCAAAAMCAAACAGAACACGTTGTACCCTCTATTTGACACAAATATTAATTTTGACATCTCACTTACCAATATGTTAAACCAATTTTATTTTCATAGTTTTATCTTTAATTGCTTTTAATTTTAAATGTCTTTAGTGTGCACATAAATGTTTTTACCAGCTTCTAGCCATGATTCTGACGTTTCTGTAGATACCAAATATGTCTATGTCTAACTAAAACAACTTATATTAATTAAAGTAGAAAACCAGGAGGGGCTGAGATGAATGAACCAATTGGCGGACTGCATTTTGGTCACTAGTGGGCCAGATGTGGGCCGCGGGCCGCCAGTTGAATGGCCCTGCAATAAACATTTGGTTAAATGTGAGAAATCACTGTGCAAACTGTCTCAAATCTGCTCAACACGACCAGCTCTGTGCTGAAAACAGATCCTCAGACTTATATTCTTCTTGTCATAGTTTATGTGACCATCGAAACAGATAGATTCAATCAGCAGTGATTCTCTGAAAGACAAAGATTTTACTTGGTCACGGCTGCTCAGGCGTGTTGATTGTGTACGACACAAACAGCCAACTGTCTTATCGTTAAACACTGAATTCGAGGAATCTGCACCAGCAGGTGTTTCACCAGAAAAAAAAAAAGTTGGTGGCCTGGGAAACATTGTTGTTTTGAAATTTCAGCTTCTGCAGTCACCCAAAAAAAAAAAAAAAAAAAAAAAAAAAAAAAGCTTCAGGTCTCTGTGTGGTCAAAGTGAGGTCTTTGAGTGTCTTTTAAAATGTAAATGGAACAAATTGTTGTTAATTGAGGCAGTTTGTGCAGAAAGCTGTGGTTTGCAGCTGACCTGCAAAACAACCCTGACCATGTTTGAGACCAAATAAATAAGCTCATCATGACCACAACAATTTTTATAGGTTTATCTTMACATCTATAAATTAAATGCTTTTAGGAATCATTACAAACATTTGATTTTAATTGTTTCAATATACTAAATTTGATGTTTAGTGGCCCATAAAGGGGTTCTGACTGGCAACCAACCATTGTACTAAACTGCTTATATTTTCTCTCCTCTCCTATGAGAGGAAAAGAAATGTAGCAGTTTTCAGTTCACTGGTTGCATTTTTTATAAACTGGTTCATATGAGTATTTAAGCATCATATGGAGATTTAATAAAACAACTATTGCTTTTTTTCTTGTTTCTAACATCTTGAATAAAACTTTACCTGGCTGATCCGACTGGATTGTATTCATAAAGTCAAAGATCTCTTTAATTTGACATCTTACGTTTCAATATTAAACCTAAACTCGCCCCAGTTTCAACCATAACAAAGCCTGCTGTTGAATATTTACGTTTGACTTCATTCAGCCCCATTTCTAAACGCTCAGTAGTAGATATTTAGCAGCTTTTTCTTACCTCCAGTCTGTCTGCGTATTGCTCATGGACCTTCTGGCTCTGCTCCTTCAACTGACGGTTTTCCAGGAGTAACGCGTTTCCCAGCTGCGCTGCCAAAATAACCTCTTCCTCCTTTTGTTTCAGAGCAGCCAGGAGTTCAGAGGGGTCCTGGTAATCTGTCATTTCCTCCGCTCCGTAGTCGAAGTAGAAGTCCTCCTCTAGGTCCATTTTCTTGGACTTGAAGCTCCACTCGTCTAGCCGATTCATTATCTAATCARTCGTGCCTCTTTGGTTCTCAGGACGCACAGACGCGCTGAAGTGGTGCCATTCACGCGCGTCCATCCATGACACCTGGCCGAATGATTCTCACAGGTGAAAGTAGGCTGACCCCTCCCCCTCTGTGTCTCCAAGTGGGCGTGGACTTCAGTCACCCGAGCACCCACCTGTAGTCTTGTTATACCTGTCCTCATCCGGAGTTCAACGCTGCGTCATTACGCAAATGTTCTCCTGAAACTCGGTGACATGCGGAAAAACGGACTTTTCGGGTGTGTGTGTGTGTGTGTGTGTGTGTGTGTGTGTGTG
>NW_013953470.1:78629-82751 GCF_001266775.1 Austrofundulus limnaeus
GTTAACGAGCAGTTGGACAGGTGTACCTAATAAAGTGGCCGGTGAGTGTATTTTTAAATTTTTGTTTAAATTTTAGAAAAACTGAACATCCTACAGTATTTTTACAGTCTTTATTTTACAGTTAAAGTACATGTTTATCATATAAAGTCTAATGTTACAACTAATCGGGGATCCCTTTAAGAAGGATAAATACAAGTAATTTTTTTTACAAGCATTTCTTAACCCTTTCATCATCCATGGTTTGTCAGCATTTCTTGTAGCAGTTTTATTGTATGCAATTATTGTAGCTAATACAGAGCTCCCAAAATATTCATAAAAACATCACAGGGCTCTGTTTACATCATCAACATACACATCCTTCCCGTTTAGTGTTTTTAAATCAACTTTCGGTTTATCCAAAGCTTTTTTTATGCATTTATCTGCTGTCCGTTTGTCAGTGTACTTTATGTTAATTCATTTTGTATTGAAGTTGATTCAGTCATCTTATTTTATTTGTCTGAGATCTTTTTCTGTTTTTCTAGCAAACTTGCCTCATGTGCGATATTTCCGGAGAGTTTTTGTTTGTTTTGTTMAATGTTCATTGATGTACACACTTGTTCTCTTCAGCTGTTTTGCTTTATTCAATTATTTCTTGATTTRCTGCTAKTGAATCTGATCACAATAGACGGTTGGAATTTTTCTCATCTACCAGGCCAGGAAAGACAGATATTAATGTCCTCAGTTTGGATGTCAATGCCTTCACTTTGTAAAAAAAGAAAGTCATCACCAGTCCAGAGTCAGCAGGTCCTCTATTGTCCCTGAATTCACTGTAACTCGAGCGTAGGTCTGATGTTTTCTTTAAAGTCCAGTAATTAAGGAATGGTCTCTTKTTGTGTATTGCTCCAATTTTACGTCATTCAGCTTCACTTCTTCTATCAACCCGATCAAAAGTACTGCCAAGGTATTCTGTACCAAATTTACAGACATGGCTCGCCCAGGCCCTGGCCTGTAACCCATCAAACTGAGGATTAAATTAAATTTGGTCAAAATGACCTAAGCACATTTTCAGATTCATGCCATTTTAAGCTACGTCTTGATACTTGATCATCCTGACATCACGAGCAGTTCAAGAGACATTGGCTCGATTTGTTTTTCTAATCAGCCATTGAAATCTGGTCTGAATCCTTTTTTTAGGTTATTCTAATGAGAATTGTTTTAAATGTCGTTCTAAAGAGGAAACCTCAAAAATATTTGGATACAAAAATTTACCAGGAAAGAAAAAAAAGTCTTTGCAAGCTTGCAGGGAAAATATTAAAAAATTAAGGCATTTATTGCTTAAAAATTTTTTTTGTTGTAGTTGCTACTGCTCAAAAACACAAATACTTCAAGAATCATTTAAGATTATATTTCAGACAGATGATTCAAATGTTCCATAGATAAGATATTTACTCATATTTTGACAAAATGCAACTGCTGAAAATGTTTTAACTAATGCACAAGAGCTGCTTATTTGTCCACAATCTCTGCTTTGGAACTCAATTCCTGGGTTGATGTGATGGCTCACATTTATAAATTAAATTTACTCACATTTTACATTGCGAGAGCCAAGTGTCCTCAATGTGCAGGGTGATGGAAATGACTTTAGAGTTGAAACACAGGTATGAACGCTCTTTAGATAAAGGTGTGTTTCACAGAACCAGAACCAGAACTGGGCATGATGAATAGTTCTACCACATTTCAAAGTACCAACACTGAGCACACACATTATATCTGTAAAAAAAGATGTATGATCACACAGAATCAACTGTTGCTCCCATTAATCTGAAAAGARCTGCGGGTCATTTCCAAACATTTTAGAGTAAATCGATTTTTTTGTCTGAAAAATGTGATTCATTGATGGAAACTTTTAAAACTGCTGCCAGTTTTCCAGGAGTGGACACCCAAGCAAATTCACCCCTAAGTTCAGACCGTACACTGACCAGAGAAAACCCATAAACTCGAAAAGCTTCATCTCAGAATTTACAGATTTGTTGTTGTTTATTAAATAATGAAGTATGGAATATGTTATGAATAATTTTAGAACCTTGTAACGAGCAGATCTCTCTTTACTTCAGTACGTCCTGATARGCAAAACAGAATTAACCGAAAGAGGCCTGTCATTTCTCCACGCCTGCCTCTCACCGACTGACTAAGTACCATGTTGGGAGCTCAAATTGGACGCCCACGCTTCACATTCACTCCCCCGCCCCCTCCAACAACCCTCACCCCCAACCACTCACCTCAGGGGTCAGTGTTGCACAGATGGGTTTGTTCTGATACATTAGTCAGATTGAAATCACAAACAGGCTTCATAAATTCATGTTTGGGGAATGCGGACACGCCTTTTCACTTAGTAACTAATAGCCGCATCAACCGGCTCTGCCCCGGTGTCCTCCAAAATTACATTTCTTCGTATACGATTAAATCCGATTGGCTGCACTCGGCATTTCCATTGCGTTTCGTCTGAAAGTGCAGCCTGCGTTTGTGCGAGCGGAGAACAAACACCAGAGTCCCGGGTGAAAGCAGAGATGGCATGAAATGCTATTAAAGTGACGGGGCATTTTCCTCTGACAAACACATCAGTGTTTGCGGGCACGGCTTTCATGCTGATGATGATGTGAAGAGAGACAGAGTGGGCGAGAGAAGAGGCCGATGGCAGCAGAGAAAATCAGGCAGGGCAATAAGAGACATTATGTGCCTGTGGCTCCACCAGCACACCCCCCCCCACACCCTCTCCCCTGCCTGCTCGCTGTTTCTGTCTGTGCCCCAGGGCAGGTATACATTCAGCTGGATTCCTGGCTTGGTCCCGAGACGCCCCCACACATCCACATTACTGTGGATTTATTAAAACCTTCCCCTCATCGAGCTACTGTGCGTGACTATTTATTATTATTTTTTTCTTATTTGTGTCCTGTGTAACATCTCTGACTGGGTTTTTTGTGCAAGCTTGCCAAACTGCAGCCTTATAACTCGTCATTTCTTTGAATAATGCCTCCTTTAGATACCTTTTTTAAATCAATTATTAAATTTACTGCCAAGAACTGCCACGAACTGTATTATTAGCACTACATACGGGTTTTTATTTTATTTCTTTCCTCACAACACGATGCCTCGCACGTCTTCATAGCTGAAAACAAGTCACCTGGGAAAGCAACAGCTGCCAACAGTTTGTGGTGGCTTGGGAACAATTTAACATTTTTTACCCATGAGCATGAATACTAATTGAGAAGTGAAGCCTTTTCCATGTGTGTGTTTGGTTTTTTTTTTTTTTTAACAGGTTGTAAAATGGAAAAAGGATTGAATTAATGGAGAAAATCACAGAGTCTCTTTTGAAAGCAGTGGGAACAGACACAGGCTGGCTGCTGGTTMCTGCCACGGTTTTGAAAAAGTGTCAAAAATGCATTTTTTAATTTTTTTATTTTTGATCATATTGTTCCGGTAGCTCAAAGAAACAGTGTGGGGTTTCTCCGGTTGTCTACAGTGACGACCCACGACCTGTTGCTGTTAGCTGTCTGTCAACCACTGAAACGCAAGGATTCAATTTCAATTTTCTGATCGCAAAAACACCAACAGTCACTCTTTTTAAGCAAATGTATTTTTTTTTAAATAAAGTTTTGCAGCAAGCTATGAGAGTTACTGTGTRGACTGGTGAAACTAAAAAAATGCAGTGGCTAATTAACTTACATCAGCTTCATGGGCTGGTTTAAAGTAGACCACAGTTTTAAAAAGGTCACAGTGTCGAGACCATTAACTGTTTTTGGTCTTAATGTTGCAGCGGTTTCAATTTCTTTTAATGAGATTCTTGAGGCAGAGTGGAGTTTTGTTCCGGTTTATGCAGCTTTATCGGTGAAATAAACSGGGTTCCTGTGGAGTCTTGAAAAGTGAAATTTGGTTTCGATATTTTTCAGGTTCTCTGTCAGCATGGAAAAAAAATGAAACAGTATGTGAAAAACTTTAGTTTTCTGTTTTTCTCCCCAAATGTGTTTTCTAAAAGATAGTTACACACKCAAAAAAAATCTTGACAAGAAAACTATTTCCACAATATTTGCAGTAAATTGTGACATAGTGCGCTACATAATAAAACTAAAATCTACAAATAATACT
>NW_013953470.1:83660-84122 GCF_001266775.1 Austrofundulus limnaeus
TTAAATAAGAGCATAAAATTACCAGACTTTATGACCAAAGAGTTGCTTACTATTTATGTTACATACTGTTACCGTACATTACACATATTGTAGTAGTAATAATAATAATACATTAGTCTCATATAACACTTTTCTAAACACACAAAGATGGGTTACATTTATTTACATATACACTACGTAACTTTTCAGTCACAATGTTGCCCAATCCTAAAACATATGAAAGTTTTACTATTTTATTGTAAACGGGAACAACTACCGTATTTTACTAAATGATCATTAGTGTCTTCTGAATAAGACTTTACATTGGTTGGATCACTATACAAACAGTTACAGTAAATATACAAAAGTTTTGACTTAAATTATCTCAAAACTACTGAAGTAAAGACTTTCTAGAAGGAAAAACTTCAAATTAATCAGAAGGGACTGCAAGGTTTTTAATTCGGCTAATATACTATATATATA
>NW_013953470.1:85122-85983 GCF_001266775.1 Austrofundulus limnaeus
CTATTAGGAGGACGGTGCAAGAGAGGTTGTGGGGTCGGTCACCTCTGGCGTTTTTAAGTGTAGTTTTCACGTTCTCTCGGTGCACATGTGGGTTTTCTCCTGGTTTCCTCCCACAGATCAAAACCATGAATGTTAGGTTTATTATTAATGCTGAATTGTCCCAAGGTGTGTGAGTGAGAGTATGAATGGTTTGTCTCCATGTGTCCCTCTGATGGACTTTAAACTTTCGCACAGTGACTGCTGGACATGGGCACAAGAGACCCCCGAGACCCGTAACAGAAAAAAAATCGGGTAAAGACAAAGGTTGTTTCACTTTACAGTAACAAAATCCACGTTATTTCAAAATAAATGTTTGCTTTGTAACAATGTGATGATATTTTAGTGTAAATAACTACACACCTGGTGAGTCAAAAGTATCACTACACTCATTTATTTCAGAAAGAAAACATAAAATGACATATCTGAGTCACCCTGGAGAGCAATGGCTTATCTTTGGAGAAAACTTGCGCAAAGATTGCCGTCATGTTTTGGACATTTGCACTCTAGAAAAGTATATGGGCTGTGGTTCATGTAAGGGACTCATTTACAATAATCTCACTTAATTCATTTGGATTATTGATGACAACTTACATGACTGAAGTCACAAATATTCATCACCTAAAAAAGAGAATAGTTGATCCAATTTAAATAACTGGCTTATTTGGTAACAAGTAATTCACTTAAGTTCATCTAAGTTCATTGAGTTTGTTTGACTTGACGATTTTAATCCAGACTTGACCTACAGTATTTTTACAGTCTTTTTTTTTACAGTAAAATAAATGTTAATCAAATAAAGTCTAATGTTACAATTAATCATGGATC
>NW_013953471.1:0-200 GCF_001266775.1 Austrofundulus limnaeus
CCCAGCAGGCAGGCATCTACCTTTACCAGAGAGCTGTGGAGTCACAGAGGACAAAAGCTAGAAAACCATAAAAGAAACAAACACAACAGAAAATAAAAAAAATAAAAAAACAAAACCCCGAGTAAAACCACCTGCTCTAGGTTATCACAGACTCAGAAAGGCCACTGAACCTGAGCGGTTCCAGCCGAGAATCAGGAGGG
>NW_013953471.1:360-1543 GCF_001266775.1 Austrofundulus limnaeus
ATTATTGGCAGTAAGGCAATAACTGGCTTGTGCACTGAAAAAGACTGACGGACAATGCCGAAAAAGAAAAGGTAGGAAAAATAGAAACAAAAATCAAAACAAAAAGGTCAAAACCGAAAAAGAAAAACAAAATAAAACAAAACCCAAAAGAACAAAAACTAAGCCCTAAAAAAATAATAAAAAGTCTAACAGAGAGAGACTCCCCCTCCTCTCTGTATCCCGAGGCAATAACTAAAACTAAAACTAAATCTCGTCCTCTGTGATGAAAAACCAGATGTTGACAGACAGCAAAACCCAGCTCCCCAGACCTCAAACGGTAAACCTCAGACAGGTGAAAACTGACCCTCAAATACGTCTTCGTGGCGTGCCAGGCACGAGGCCACAGGACCCCCACCCGGGCGAACCACAACGGCAGAAAGAAACAAATTATCAAAAAAATGTCTGCTGATGGAAGAATCTCACAGAGATTCAGCCGACAGGCATCTAACTTTACCAGAGAGCTACACAGAGGACAAAAACCTAGAAACTCATAAAAGAAAAAAACATAACCAGAAATAAAAAATAACAAAACAAAACCCCGAGTATAACCACCTGCTCTAACTTATCACAGACCCAGAAAGGCTACTGAACCTGAGTGGGTCCAGCCGAGAATCCGGACGACGAGGCATACGCCTTCTGCCCTGGGGGAGAGCAGTGTACTGATGGGAATGCTTCAGCAAGGTGGCTGTGAACAGGTTTGCCAGGCACCGTTTGAAAGCGGGCACCACACAACACGAGATAACCTCCGTTCGCCATCCAATCAAACCAATCCCAGTGGGGAGGAGAAACAGTTTCTTCAGCTTTCATCTCCGAGAGCAGACTGTTAAGATGATTAATAGTCATATAAATGTTTCCGGAGACATCTGGGAGATAAGAACAACACAACGGACCTATAACATGACAGAGCCCCCCTTGAGAGGTTAATAAAAGATCCAAAGCTAGGTGGTGCTGGAGCAGCATATTTCTCTACGCTACCAGGAAAGGAGATAAAGCAGAAAAACCTTCCTCAACAAAAGCAGTTAAGTTCTCCAGCCGAGTGTGCAAAGAATCCAACTTATAAGCCAGATGAACCGTACCCCACCAAGGAAAAATACCACCCACTACCTTTTCACCTGTAGAAACCAATGTCGACCTCTTTGACCTA
>NW_013953471.1:2093-3350 GCF_001266775.1 Austrofundulus limnaeus
GCTATCTGTGGCTCTGATGGCAACACGAGACATGTATTCACAAGTTGCTGGAAGGTCTGTTCTAGCATAAGCCCAGCCGTTGGCCCCCTTTAAGAAATGAGGAGTCAACACCATCAAAGCACACAAGAAATCAGTAGAGTTCAAAGGGCGAGGCCTAACAGGAAGAGACATGCTTGCATCATGTGGAAACAAAGTACAGGCATAGCAGGAAGTGTTTAAGCCAGCAGTTTGCAGAATAGACCTGACCATGTTCCACCAAAAGTTCCCAGCTTGACCCTTAGACACCACACCAGCAAGAACAGGAGGGTATTGGACAGCCCCCCCAGGAAACCCAGCATCTAAGGACCTGAAAACAGGAGATAACTTGGTGATAACATTTGGGACACGAACAGATAGCCAGAAAGGTGCACAAACATCGTAGCCAGTTATGTAAGCACAAATGGTATAGAAACCAGTGTCAGATACAACAGCATTTGCAACGTGAAACATAARAGCTGGAGAAGTGTTGTTTACTTTCCAGATTTTGATCCTGTTCTTAATYTCAGAGACATCATCTTTAAGTGTGTATCCCCAGTCAGAGTAACCTGTTGTCCAAAGAGCCTCTGACCAGGAACTGCAGGCGGGGCACACATCAGGAATACTGTAACAGACATACATTTCAGCCCATATCATAAGAGCAATGTCCGAACAGTAAAAATAGTCACACGGGTTCAAAATGACAGTGCTAGTGGTACCCGCTGTAACAGAGATATTGGGCCCGTGCGTACAGTCATTGATCCAGGTGGAATGAGCTTTCAAACCAGGTGGGTGGGGGGCATCTTGATTAATCAGTTCTGGAACACGCCCACAGGTGAATGGGGTGAAAAAGAGCATAAGAAATAGTCTAGCAACAATGCACCCAGCCATTTTTCTAGGCTCAGGTGCAATCTTTCACTTCAAAGGATATGTAATCAGCCGATCACAAAACAGGAGCCGAGGTCGTAGCAGTGGCCTCGTGCTCAGATGTAGGAGTAGTACCGTCCGGTGCTACTCTGGGTAGATGCAGGACCTTCCTGCAATGGGAGTTGTGGATCCAAGTTGCACGCTCTGTGATTTTCACGGCCGTCCGGGTAACCAGTAGAACCTGGAATGGACCAATCCAATGCTCGGACTTCCAGGACTCCCGTCTGAGGTTCCTCACCAGGATGTGGTCACCGGGCCTCAGGTCGTGGAGGGGGTGGTCCGCTGGAGTCGGGAGAGCAGCTTTTACCTGCGAAC
>NW_013953471.1:3775-5179 GCF_001266775.1 Austrofundulus limnaeus
TTTTAGATCTAAAACAAAATGAAGCTTTATTTTACTCTAAAAATAAGTTTAACCCCAATAATTTTTGCAGGAAACAATAGCTTTTTGTTTCTTAACTTTAATTTTAATTAAAGTAATTTTTTTGTGCAAGAAAATACAATTTTTTGCCTAATTTTGAGCTAAAATCTCCATTTTTATGAGCAGATTAAACAATTCAACCTTCTTGAGGGTGTAATTACAGCAAAAAAAACCAGCAGATGTCGACTCTGTCCCACAAACACAGCTTTGAAGAGAACCCGTGACGTTTCACCCCTCCTTCGGGAGAAATCACGTTCAGTGACGTAGTTACGTCGTGACGTAATTACGTCGTTAAGCTACGTCTTGACGCCGTGCGTCAGACCCAAGATGGCGGCTGCTCTGACACAGAAACTAGCAGCAGCTTCGCCAACACGGAGCCAAACCTCCGTCTTTACGCTCACCAGCGTAAACTTTTATTAGCTCCACGTAACCCAAAGCAAGGCACACGTTTTATAAGCTAAAATCCGTGACTCTCACGGAACACAGGGCAAGACGTTCTGCTCGCGGCAGCTTTAATACTGAATAAATCAGCTAGCTTCCCTGTTAGCGCTAGCAGCGCACCACACAGCACAGTGTGGATCAGACTGACTCGTCTGAATAACGCCTCGGCACGGAGCTAACAGCTTCTTAGCCTCCAACGGCGCTAAACTCCCTACACGTTATATTTACTTCTATAAGATAAACCGTGTTGACAAGCTTCTGAGACGCGACCTCGGAAAGCTTTATGTCGTGGAGTTTAAACTGGTTACCTTTACGCGTAAATTACGCACGTAGCCAGACCAGATTTACGTTCTAAAAACCCGTCGGTATGAACACTGGATTTACAAAGGGACCCCTTTTTCACTCATTCATACAGATATGAGCACATGCATGCAATATCGCTTCTCAAGCGAGACAACAGTCACTGCTCTCCAGAGCTGACGGCGCAGCTTCTCCAGCAGGACCTCACCTGTCTGTGCGCAGCGGCGCAGAATCAGAACCACAAAACCGGACCTCAGCGGGTCCAGTACAGACTTCCAAACGCACCTTTACCAAGATAAACAGATTTTTAACAGAATCAAGGTCTGCAGCTCCCTAAAACTGTACTCTGAACACTCAGCAAAGCCGTTTTTCTCTTAAACAAAACCTCATGCCAACGTGGGAAATTAATAATTAATTTTTCATTTTCATAATCAGATTAATATTTCATTAGTCAGATTAACAACTATGCCCGCATTCTCCACCAAAATGTAGCGAATTACTCTATGAAATTAGGACCAGCCTAATCTTCACAAAGGCAATCCCTCAGATCTTGCAAAAATGAAATCAGGAAATAATGAAATACCCCTCTGATCATGAAGTGAAAAA
>NW_013953471.1:6096-13728 GCF_001266775.1 Austrofundulus limnaeus
AAAAACACTTTAAAATGATTTTCTTCTTATAAGTGTAAAAAAAAAAATAAAATCAAAGACAAAGAAAAAACAATAAATTTTTTTTTTTCACCAGGGTTACCCCTACATCAACTAAAATGCAAGTACCTGACCAATTTGGCGGGATAAATAGGTAATAGTGAACACTACATAACCAGACATAATCCTGGGGACATCCTGCTCCCACGTCATCAGGCCAGGCAAGAAGATAGGCCTGAACGGCAAAGGATGAAGAGAGTTTGTGTGATTTAATCCTAGAAGGCACACGGCGAACAATGCAGGGAGAGATGCCAAAAGGGGGCGGAGCACAGGTACTGTCAACAGTTTGTAGACAGCCTTCTGTCTCGCAAGGAAGAGTCTATCAGGGCTCCGTGCTCTGTGAACACAAAAGAGATGAGACATGGAACTGTATGAGGGATGAACAGTCCCCACTGGTTCAAATAAAGAAAAGTCATCAGTGCATAATGCACTGCTATCTGTGGCTCTGATGGCAACACGAGACATGTGTTCACAAGGTGCTGGAAGGCCTGTTCTAGCATAAACCCAGCCGTTGGACCCCTTTAAGAAAGGAGGAGTCAACACCATCAAAGCACACAAGAAATCAGTAGAGTTCAAAGGGTGAGGCCTAACAGGAAGAGACATGCTTGCATCATGTGGACACAAAGTACAGGCATAGCAGGACGTGTTTAAACCAGGAGTTTGCAGAATAGACCTGACCGTGTTCCACCAAAGATTCCCATCTTGACCCTTAGACGCCACACCAGCAAGAGCAGGAGGGTAACGTTCAGCCCCCCAGGAAACCCAGCGTCTAAGGACCTGAAAACAGGAGATAACTTGGAGATAACATTTGGGACACGAACAGATAGCCAGAAAGGTGCACAAACGTCGTAGCCAGTGAGATAAGCACAAATGGTGTAAAAACCTGTGTCAGATAAAACAGCATTTTCAACGTGGAACATAATAGCTGGAGAAGTGTTGTTTACTTTCCAGATTTTGATCCTGTTCTCAATATCAGAGACATCATGTTTAAGTGTGTATCCCCAGTCAGAATAACCTGTTGTCCAAAGAGCCTCTGACCAGGAACTGCAGGTGGGGCACACATCAGGAACGCTGTAACAGACATACATTTCAGCCCATATCATAACAGTAATGTCCGAACAGTGAAAATAGTCACACGGGTTTAAAATGACAGTGCTAGTGGTGCCAGCTGTCACAGAGATATTAGGCCGGTGCGTATAGTCATTGATCCAGGTGGAATGAGCTTTCAACCCGGGTGGGTGGGGGGCATCTTGATTAATCAGTTCTGGAACACGCCCACAGATGAATGGGGTGAAAAAGAGCATAAAAAAACAGTCCAGCAACAATACACCCAGCCATTTTTCTCGGCTTAGGTGTAATCTTTAACTTCAAAGGATATGTGATCAGCCAATCACAAAACAGGAGCAGAGGTTGTAGCAGTGGCCTCGTGCTCAGATGTAGGAGTAGTTCCATCCAGTGCTACTCTGGGGGGTGCTACCCTGGGGGGATGCAGGACCTTCCTGCAATGGGAGATGTGGATCCAAGTCGCACGCTCTGCGATTTTCACGGCCGTCCGGGTAGCCAGTAGAACTTGGAACGGACTCAGCCAATGCTCGGACTTCCAGGATGCCAGTCTGAGGTTCCTCACCAGGATGTGGTCACCGGGCCTCAGGTCATGGAGGGGGTGGTCCGCCTGAGTCGGGAGAGCAGCTTTTACCTGCGAACGAACACAGTCAAAAAGAGAGGACAGTTTAGAACAATAGGCCAACATCTTATCTTCACACAAATTTGTGAATGAGATTGCTGATATCTCAGCGTTCAAACCCACATTTGGTGGTACAGCAAAAATGATTTCAAAAGGACCAAGATTACTTCTGCTCCTTCTCCTTGCTCTCATGTAAAACAGGACCAATGGTAAAGCCATTGGCCAGGATAAGCCTGTTTCACTGCAGCACTTTGCCGGTTTCTGTTTTATTGTGCCATTTTCCCGTTCAACTTCACGTGCACTCTGCGGATGGTAAGCACAATGCTTTTTCAGGTCAATACCAAGATATTTACTAAGCTCAGAAATGGCTTCATTGGCAAAGTGTCTACTGTTATCACTTGAGATCTTTTCAGGAATCCCCCAACGTGGAATTATTTCAGATAACAAGCACCTGGCGACATCAGAAGCAGTTTGTGTAGATGTTGGGAATGCCTCCACCCATTTTGACCACATGTCAACAAAAACCAAACAATACTTTTTCCCTTCAGCTGGACTTAACGCAATGAAATCCATCAGTAAATGCTCAAAAGGTCGTGAAGGTGCTGGATGGGCTGCTTCAGTTTTAGCCTTAATCGGCCTCCCTGCATTGAGCTTAGCACAGATCATGCAGGACTGACAGTATTTCTGAGCAACAGTTGTGAAACCAGGGGCAAACCAGTGTGTGTTTATCATAGAAATCATCCAAGACTTAGATGCATGATCCAAGCCATGGGACAGTTTTGCAAAATGGTTGAAAAAATGTTTCGGCAGACAAGGCTTAGAGTTAGGACCCATCCAAGCGTCATTTTCAAAGTTACAACCTGCTTTCTTCCAGGCCTGCCTCTCGGGAGCAGTGGAGAAAGACTGCATGTCTCTCAGCGAGCAAGTCTCTGCGGCCTTGTCTTCAAACAATGTAAACAATTGTGGGCCATAAGCAGCTTCCTTAGCTGCATCGTCAGCAATTCTGTTTCCAACAGAAACTGGGTCAGTGCCGTTCGAGTGAGCAGCACATTTGCAGACTGCTATTTGTTTTGGCAAAAGAATGGCTTCCAGCAGTGCGGCCACCAGTTTATGATTCAAAATTGGTGAACCATCAGATTTCAGAAATTTCCTGTGTTTCCAAAGCGCCCCAAAATCATGCACCACCCTGAAAGCGTACCTGCTGTCAGTGTAAATATTTACTTTTTTGTTTTCAGCCCATCTGCAAGCTTCTGTTAGAGCTATCAACTCTGCTGCTTGAGCAGATAGGTGACTAGGTAATGAGGAGGAGCAGTTTACATCAGCATTCTCATTCACCACAGCAAACCCAACTTATTTTCACCTGTTACCATGTCCCGTCGTGCTGAACTGTCTACAAACAGGTGAGCCTCAGGTAGACTCAGAGGTTTATCAGACAGGTCCGGACGAGGGTTGCAACTCAGCTCTAACTCTGCGACGCAGTCATGGGGGAGTCCTTCGTCAGACAAAGGAACTAGCGTGGCTGGATTTAGAGCTGAGCAGCGACGCACTGTGACATTGGGGCCTTCGAGCACACGCAAAATAACGCGTATAACGGGACACGCTGAGATGTGATGTTTTTTGTTCATTTAGAATCTGGTCTACAGCGTGGGGGACAAACAAGGTCAGATTTGAATACCCCACGATGTCGCGTGACGCTAAAATAGCTTTTTCAGCAGCTGCGACAGCGCGCAAACATTTAGGCAACCAAGCAGCTACTGCATCTAGATTAGCGCTAAAAAAGCCACAGGTCTCATTTTATCACCATGCATCTAGCTTAGCACCGAGGTCATGCAGCCAGATCTTTCGTCAACATGCTGATAAAATGGTTGTGTCGTGTCTGCAGTTCCCAGACATGGAGCACTCTGCAGAGCCTTTTTCAAAACCACAAACGCTTCCTCTCCTTCAGAAGACCAAGAAACAATGCCAGACGGTACCAGGCCGGGGGCATGATGAATTTCTCTAAGTGGCCGTTCTAACTGCGAGTAGTTAATGATGAAATGTCTACAATAGCCGACCAACCCTAGAAAAGACATCAGCTGCTTCTTTGTGACAGGACGGGGCAGGGAAGTGATGGCTGAGACACGCTGCAGAGACAGCATCCTACCTGCAGCAGATAAGACATGCCCTAGGAATGACACCTGCTGTTTTATAAACTGCAGCTTAGAGAGACTGACCTTGTGACCCTGCTCCGCCAGATAACATAACAATGCCACAGTGTCCTTCTCACACTGGGCCTTAGAAAGGAAGGCCACCAAAAGGTCATCAATGTACTGCAAAAGGGCAGGTCCAGGTGACAGCGTGAATGATGACAGGTTTTTGCACAAAGCTTCATGAAAAATGGGTGGAGATTCTACATAGTCATGGCACAGCCTTGTAAAAGTGCAACAAGCACCTTTAAACTCAAATGCAAGCCAGAACTGACTATTTTTGTCAACAGGAATGCTGAAAAATGCATTACTCAGATCGATCACACTAAACCACGTGGCCCCAGCTGGTATTTGCGAGAAAATAGTGTAAGGATTTGGGACAACCGCTTCTCTCGCGACAAAAGCAGAGTTTACTGCCCTGAGATCCTGGACAAAGCGCCACTCGTGGGGTGGTATTTCTCTTATTTTTTTCACAGGAAAATGGTTGTTAATACAGGTGAAGCCTCACACTGCACAATGACACCAGCCTTTAGCAAAGATTCAAACACAGGGGTGATTCCATCAACAGCTTCTTTTTTAAAGGGTATTGCTTCAGTTTTGGCCTAAAATCAGATTTAGGGGTCACAATCACCGGTTCAACACCTTTTATCAAACCAACATCACATTTGCTTTTTGCCCATAAATGATCTGGGATCTGAGATAGACAGTCAGCAATGGAGCCAGACTCATTTATGACCAGGGCGGTTAGACAATCGACTTTGATGTCAGGCAGCTGGCACACAGAACGAAAACAGTCTATAGAGAGTTCACTCTTTGTTTTGTAAACTTTCAGAGAGGGGAGAAGTCAACCCCAGGTGTCGCTGTGGGAAACCAATCACAGGTGCTCACACAGCATAACAGGAATGGCCCCAACTCATCCAAGTGTCAGATGGAGCTTTAGCCAAAGCGATGTGAGGAAGAGATCCAGAAATCATATGGAACTCACTCTGGGCATGATTTAGTTTTACCGAAACAGCACAACGTTCTGAGCCCCAATACATAAAATCTGTGCACAGAAAGTTTTCAAAAAACTCAAAGAAACTTTCAGCAAAAGGATCTCCTAAAGAAGTTGTTGTGAAAGCTTAATAGTGTAGGTGAGCATTCTCCTGATTCACTGCGGAGGGGTTAATTACCTCCCTCGTTTTGAGTGTCAGATAAACAGCTGCAGCTTCATCAATTTTCTACTTACAGACAAACATGTGATGGTCATCTGTGAGCGCAGGGCATGTGAATGATGTTGGCTATCTAATTACTTTTAGCCCTGTGGGAGTTGAAACTAAGCTCAGGCCAAATTTCAAGATAAAATCTCTTGCCAGAAGATTCACAGGGCAGTTAGCTGATAGCAAAAATCTATGTTTCAGTGTTTTTTTTGTCAAAGCTGTTCTCACCAAGATCTGAACACTCTACTGATTCAGCAAAGCACTCACGCACACACTTCCCTGAAGCTCCAGTAGAAAAAACTATAATCTTTGCTCTGCACTAGTGAAGGAGCATCAGAGGTTTTTGTGACAGAGTGCGTGGCACCTGAGTCCACAAGGAAAACAATGTTTTTTTTTATCAACCAGAAGAACAAAAGTCGGATACAGCTTGTACGCCTCAGCAAAGTATTTGACATAACTGTGTGTGTATGTAGGTGTGTGAGAAGCCTCTGTGTTGACTTCAGGAGAACTCAACAGGTGTGTGTGTGCCTTCTCACCAGCTGGCGTGTGTGTGTGTGCATTTTTACTTATCTCAGAAGGTGCAGAAAGCCTACTGTTCGCAGCCTGGACCGTCTGTGCTTCTGGCGTCCCCGTCCCCCCCTGCTGAAGCTCCGCCCGGCCCTGTCCCACACTTAGTCAGCTTGGGCAACCGTCTCCCCTTTGATGATCCTCTTCGGGCAATCTTTAACCCAGTAGTTCGGATCCCCACAAATGTAGCAATAGGAATTTGGAGGTTTCTTTGCAGGCTGCTGATGCTTCCAGTTACCGCGGCCTCTCCCCCGACCGCGAGGGAAATGAGCAGCTGGTTTTGTCACAGTGTGGGCCAGTGTGAGCTGTGTTTGCCTGTGGGCTTCAGATATCAGCTTATCTTCAGCCTCTCTTTCATCCTTCAGCTTCTCATGCGCGCATTTGGCATGTTTGCGCAGTTTTTCCAAGCGAGCGTTTTTCATGTCCAGACAGGTGTCTTTCATCACTGCAAAAACATCAGGCAACAGGCCATTCAGGAAATATTGGCTGAAGGCGCTCTCCCAATGCCCCATCACGTCACCCAGGTCTGACGGCTCGTCAACTCCAGAGTACTCATTATGGACAGCTAGCAGCCGAGAGAAATAGTCTTTCGTTGATTCAGCCATTTGCTGTACACAGGCCTTCACTTTTGACATGACAACCTTTCTTGGAAAAGCTCGGTTGATGGTGGCACACAGCTTATCCAATGCAGCTCGATAGTGGTTGTTTGCTGCGTCATCAAAAGTCAGATGTATGACACGGTATTCACCCACCAGGTCACCTTTAATCTTGTCAAAGTTGGTTTGGCCCATGTGAAAGAGTAGCAGTCTCCTCAATTCAGGCCAGGTGGGTTGTACTTCCATGCAGAAAGTTTTAATGGCAGCGCAGAACTTTTTCCCACCTTCCACAACGTTCGGTAGCTGCTGCATGTACGCCTTCATGTCCTCATTTGTCCAAGGACGGAACACCAGTGCTGGACCTGTATGTCCTGCGACCTCTAGCATGGGCAGGGTCAGCTCACTGGTCTTCTGAGTGATCACTGCTAGCTGTGATTCCAGAGCCTTTTTTCCCTCCTGCAGTTCAGCCAGTTTCTTTGCAGTCTTCAGTGCCATAGCATCAGAGCTGTGGTACCCTGTCTTTGACCGAGAGGTGGAGGGGCAGGGGGCTTTTGCTGCACCTTGCTTTTCCTGTCTTTTTCTGAGTTCCATCTTTGTAGCAGCTGCTTCAGTCACCTGTCTCGGCTTTGGCTGTGGTGGCTCTTGCTTCACTGGGTCGGTGCTCATATGAGGTGGTGTCTGAGGATGGTTATCAGCAGCTGTGTCGTCATCAGATTCTGTCTAAAGCACCTCTTCCTCCTCGTCATCAGATTCAGAGCTGTGATCGCTGTGGGAGCAGGATGCTGTCGGCGTTGGGGGTCGGCGACCAGGGGCCAGAGTGTCCTCATATTGGGCCTCATGCAAGAACCGTTCGTACGCACAGATTTGTTCTTAAATTGTGCGTACGAGTGATTTAGGACAATTTGTGGCAATCACCAATGTTTTCGTATTCTAAGATTTTTTTCAGATACGAACAAAATTCACGAGTGGTCCAGACCTGTCGTAGATTTTACGAACAGCCAGTCTGCTGTTATCCAGACGGGTTTTCCTCCCTAATAACTTTATATTTCGTTAGTTTGAAGATATTTTGAGGTGAAAATAAATCACACTCCATAATTATGCTATTCTGCTTGAATTAGAGTTATAATTTTAAATGTAATAATTTAGACTAACAATTAATTGTCCGGCCGGCCGGCTTATCCACTATCGGGTGCGGCGGGGGGTGTGGGGGGGCAGCAGGAGAGACCCCGCGCTCTGCGCAGCGACACTTTCCAGCTCGTCCTGGGGTACACCGAGACGTTCCCAGACCAGAGGGGGTACATAATCCCTCCAGCGAGTCCTTGATTTTCTCCAAAGTGCCAGAC
>NW_013953471.1:14245-18118 GCF_001266775.1 Austrofundulus limnaeus
GACGTGACATGTTCGTACGAACCCTTTGTACGAACAAAAGTAAGAGAAATTTAGGAGAAGAATACGAACATGTTCTTGCATGAGGCCCATTGTTCTCTCAGCCCATGCAGAGAGGGATAAATGGAAGGAAACACACGTTTAGTATTTTTATCAACAGCTTTTAAATCATTTTTTCCATCCTTAACAGTAGATTTTTTTTCCTTTTCATTTGTATTGGGAGGAGAGCCACTTTTAAGCATACACATCTCTGAGATCAGTGCCTTGTTTTCCCTCCTGAAAGCTTCCTCCTCCCACACTGATAAACATTTTTATGATGCTCTATTTCATTCAAGTCAGAGACTTTTATCATTTTTCTTGATTTAAGCTTTGATTCATGTTGCAGTAACTGGTCCCGAGGGTGGTTCAGCTGTCTGCAACTGAAGCTTCCCCCCTCCGGGAAACCGAACTTGTCAGACCACACCCGCAGACTTGACGTGGCTTCTTCGCCATTTTTTTTACCATAGCTTTAGCACATGGCCCCTCTGGTGCTAACATGGGCTGAGCGACAGATGTAAACTGACCCATCACTATAACTCGTGCCTCAGCGCACTACCTAACAAACTTCCTTAAAATGGAAATCTGGCAGCCGCCTTTAACTGACTTTTAGCCTACCCTATTTCCCTGAAACAGAAAACGGAAAATTAATTTTCCCTCAGCAGTTAGCCTGGCTAACTACCTACTCTAACCAGGTTGAAACTAATTCCCTCCTGGCTGCGTCAAAACAACAAAGTCAAACCTCCCTGTTTTAAAACTCGGTCTGGAATAAAAACACTCCCAGAAGCCTACCTCAGCTAAAAGTCATTCAACCGCTGAAATCAACCAGAGCAGGCATCTAACAAATAGATTTTTAGAGTGTGCTGAGCCCAAAAGAGTTAGCCGTAGCACATTCGCTCTTTTACTTATTTTTTTTTCCCAAAAACGTAAAGAAGATATTTAGCTCACCATGTTTCCGTCTGACAGGTTCTTTCCAGCTCCATTCCCGAAAAGCACCCACAGTGGCCGAGTCAAAAAGTAGAATCCAGCGTGGGCACGTTGCAGAGGGGGAAAAAAGAAAAACTTTCTCTCTCCGTCCAGCCGACAATCGGCCGCAGCGGGTAGCTTCCGGTCGCGGAAACTGCCTCTATGACAACGCCAAAATCTGTCATGACAATTAAAGGCAGAAACACATTGAAATAATGCCAGGAGAAAAGTCTTGCGTGTATGGGTCTTAACATTATATTTTTATGGGCAGACAATAAACAGAAAACAATCATGAAGTCTGTTGAACGTGGCCACCGTCATCAGGGGGCAAACCAATGATATACTCCCAGCTAACACCATGTGACATGTAACAACCAGTCATAATCCGCCTCATGTTACCATCAGCCAATGACAGCTCTCAGCTCAAGGAGTTTAAGTATCTGCACAAAGAAAGAGGTCAGGACGATGCTGGAGTCCTGACGTCTGGAACAAACAGATTAAGAGATAACATGAGTTATCTTAAGATTGGAGCAGTGGACAGTGTCAAGGTGACACAGATATAATTAGTCCATGACAACAGCTTCAGACTTTATATTATCAAACCAATTTCACCATCAAAGATAGTGTCGAGATGTGACAATCACAAACAATCCCAATCTTTTACATGTCTTTAAAACAAACAATTAAAAACCGACAGGCAGATAAATGAGATCTGTTCTTTTTTCTGAATTTTTTCATCTTTGTGATTTTATTTTGTTTACATATATATGTATATAGGGAACATGCGGACAGGAAGTAAGAGGGGTTTGTACAGTTGTCAAACATTGATAAAAAATAATTAAAAAAATAACAGGGTTTCTTATGTTCTGTTCTGCTTCTGACCTCGGTCAAATGTAGTGACGTCACTAACGTTGAAAATTGAATGGCTCCTTGAAACAAATGGATCTTCAAGATCCAGCTCCCTTCAATGAGCCATTTATTCCATCTGCAATCTCATGTTCACCAGATAGTTTTTGTGTGATCACCCAATAGTTTTCCATGTTCACCCAATTATTATTGTTCTAACCAGATACATTCTTGTATGCACCAGAAACTTTATTTTTTTTTGCATTCACTACAAATTTCTCATGTTCAATACATTTTGTGACATTCTTACCAGTTTTCTATACTCTTCACATCAGTTCATGTACCAACTAGTTTCTGATTTGCACCAGATAGATTTTTTTTCTCACAGAACACCGATGTTGCTTTAGTGGTTCTGTGAGTTTTGGCTGGAAAAAATCAAAAACAAAACATAGCCCACCCTTTGAGCAACAAAACGTTGCCAGCCAATATGCAGCTGATAAACAACTTTGCACGTGTGACTGTTTCTCATTTCTCTTTTGTAAAGCATTCATGCAGAAATATTAAACATTTGCTATCAGTCACAATAATGACCTTATGTGCAAATTATAGAAGGGCCTTGATCATACTTGCCCGTACCAGGAAGGAAAACCTACGAAGTGGAGAAAGAATGGGTGAAAGGAAGCGATAAAATGGGAGAGAGGGTCGTAAAGGGGAGCGAAATGAGAAGAGAATTGGGGGCAGCCAGCAGAGGAGGATGGGGAAAGAGGAATAACAGATGGGGGAAGGGAAAACTCAGTTTGTAAAGAAAATAGCAACGGCTGCTGTGCTCAGCACAAAACAATAGTAGTATTGTAGTGCAACACACAATACTGGGAACAGCTCAGGTCCCCATGTTTTTTTACTCTATCAGCATGTCATAGATAATTGATAACAAAAACTACACTTTAAGCTTTGAAATGTAACTTTTTTACATTTCAATGCAATGTTTCTAGAAAAAGTTTGAAAATTTACACACAATTTAAATATTATGTTTTCCTTTTGCAGAGCATGCTTTTACTAATCCATCAAGTTTGTTCATTTTTATGAAATAAATGCTGTTATTTCTATAAAGTTAAAGCAGATGACATTTTTGTCCTTGCCTGTGTATGTACATATGTGTGTTTTTGTGTATGTCTTTTACTAAATTATACCATGAACCTCTGGATGCATTTTAATAAAACTTTCAGGAAATCTTATCGATACGTGAATGACCGACATTGAATGTCACTATCATATATTTGTGAGGATTCTTAGTCCTTCAGGACATGGAAAATTAAAAGAAAAAAGACAATACAATTGGGCTTCTGTTCTGTAGCTAAAGACGTGTGGGGCTACAAGATTTAAACTGACTCCAGGTTGGTATATTTTTAATACTGGATTAATCCGTCACCCCCACCTCACTGGTGTAAAAGTAAGATGTAATGAGACACGAGGTTCAGACTGCAGTCCCATTGAAGAATATTAGATTTGTATCCAAGTCAGTACCACATACTGAAAAGACCTGGGTCCGATTTGAAAAAAAAAAAATCGTAAAAAATATTGAGTCATGTTTGCCTACAGTGTGAAGACAGACTTTTGATTTTATAAAACAGAGAGTCCATTTTAATATGGTACACAAAAAACAAGCCTTTCACATTTTACAGCAAACAAAGCAGTGTTCCTGCCTTCAAGCTGGGCTCAAATCTCACAGTTCAACATTCAGAAAATGAACAACTTGAAAATAATATTTGCTTCAAATCTACATTCACAACAGTTGTGTTTAATTGTTTTTCATACTTCAGGGAAATTATTCAGACACCTACACTTTTAATGTTCAGCATTCCTGCTGCCATTCTGTTCTAGACAGGCCAACATTTTGTGCTTTTAGGTCTCATTTTAATTCTATTTGTTTTAATAAAATAGTACTAGTATTAATTTATTTTATTAAAATACAAAATATAAACATTTATAACAACTGTTATAGTTTAGTTGTTTTATATATTTATCTGT
>NW_013953471.1:18516-26375 GCF_001266775.1 Austrofundulus limnaeus
TGTGTGTGTGTGTGTGTGTGTGTGTGTGTGTTTGTTTTTCCTTATGGTTAATTCATGTTGTTGGCAGACAAAGGTCATGGTTTAACCCAGCAGCATGTGACCTAATTAGCATCATTACAGATAAACACAACTCTACAATATTGCGTGGACATTGGGAGCAGTTCTCCTGGATGGGCAGACCGGGGTGGTGGTCCCCCTAATTAAAAAAGGGGACTGCAGAGTGTGTTCCAACAATAGGGGGATCACACTTCTGAGCCTCCCTAGTAAGGTCTATTCAGGGGTTCTGGAGAGGAGAGTCCGTCGGATAGTTGAATCTCAGATTCAGGAAGACCAGTGTGGTTTTTGTTCTGGTCATGGAAGACTGGACCAGCTCCACACCCTCCGCAGGGTCCTGGAGGGTGCATGGGAGTTCGCCCAACCAGTCTACATCTGTTTTGTGGGCTTAGAAAATGTGTTCGACTGGGTCCCTCGGGGACTCCTGTGGGGGGTACTACAGGAGTATGGAGTACCAATCCCTTTGATACGGGGTGTTAGGTCCCCATAAAACTGGTGTGCATTGCTGGTAGTAAGTCGGGTTCATTTCCAGTGAGACTTGGACTCCGCCAAGGTTGCCCTTTGTCACCAAATCTGTTCATAACTTTTTATGGACATAATTTCTAGGTGTAGCCAAGATGTTGAGGGGATGTGTTTTGGTGAACTTAGGATCACATCTCTGTTTTTTTACAGATGATGTGGCTTGGTCACCTGCTTAGGATGCCTCCTGGACGCCTCCCTGGTGAGGTGTTCTGGGCACGTCCCACTGGGAGGGAACCCAGAGAAAGACCCAGGACATGCTGGAGAGACTATGTTTCTCAGCTGTCCTGAGAACGCCTTAGAATTCTCCCAGAGGAGCTGGTCCAAGTGGCTGGGGAGAAAGAAGTCTGGGTCTCTCTGCTTAGACTGCTTCCTCCGCAACCCAACTCTGGATAAAAAAACAGATGGATGGACAGACAGATAAACACATATTCAACAGGACAAAACAAATTCATAGCAACAAGTCACAACCACTGTTTTCTCAGGGCATTGTACTCAAAAAACAAATACCCTCACCCCCCCCAAAAAAACTATAAATCTAAAGAAGCCAGCAGATTGCGCCAAATCTTTGCTTCGTCACAGTCTTCCATCCTCAGCATCACACCAGCAGCAGCAAAGAGGAATTACAGGAAGAAACCTCCAGCAGAATCAGCCTCAGGACAGGCGGACATCTGCCTCGACTGGCTAGGTTTGAGGACAGGAAAGAGACACAGGTAAACATAGAACTGGTCCAGGTGTGTTTTCCTCTGGAAGAGAAAAAAAGAAAATCATTATCGATAGAATAAAAACAAACTTGTAGACAAGAGTGACTAAAGATAAGAGCAGAGTGAGAAAATGTGGTCAGTTTGTCCTCCAGCAGTCTGAGTCTATAGCAGCATAACTAATTAACTATAATAACTAAGGAATAACTCAGGAAACCTAAGTCTAACTACAGGATTTATCAAAAAGGAAAGTCTTCAGTCTAATCTTAAAAGTAGACAGAGTGTCAGCCTCACGGACAGAAACTGGAAGTTGGTTCCACAAGAGAGGAGCTTGATAACTGAAAGCTCTGCCTCCCATTCTACTTTTAGAAACTCCAGGAACCACAAGTAAACCTGCAGTCTGACAGTGAAGTGCTCTGTTAGGAAAGGATGGAACAATAAGATGTTTAATATATGATGGAGCTTGGTTGTTAAGAGCTTTGTAAGTTAGAAGCAATATTTAAAAACAAACCAAGCAGTTCTAGAAGCACTCTCCTGGGTCATACAGGACAGACAGATGATGAGTTCGTCCCTACAAACCAGACAACCTGAGGTCACCTCAGCAAAGTAAAAAAAAAAAAAACAACAAGTTGTAAAAAAGTTTATCAGCTCTGCAGTTTGGCTTATTCAGCATATTTCAGGAGAAACACTCAAAGTCAAATGTTCCTACTTTTAATTTTCAGTTGTTGAAGTAACTTTTCTGATGAGACATTTTCTTGCAATTATTAATAATATTAATATTATTAGGTCTTTTGCCATTTTTTGCTACTCTTGCAGTGCCTACTTCCTTTTATTGCAGCCAGGTAAATGTTCATGACCTTCAGGAGAAGATGGCTATGACTTGTTTTTCTTGTATAACTTCTGTGTAAAAGATTATAGGTTTCAAATGTTTTAGCTGTTCAAATACTTTCATTCTTTCATAGGAAAAAAATTTGAGTTGTATTGTTACAATTATTTAAATGCTATTTCCCCTCATTGAACATTTTTAGTCTACATCATTCTATTGCAGGTTCATTAAAATCAAATTAAAATCACTGTATGGCAAACCTAAAATACTTCAGGGTGTGAATACTTCTGGTCACACTGTTTGGTTTCACAAATGAATCATAGAATCATGCTCAGTTGGGTTTTCCATGCTCACGCATTAGTTCCTGATGACAAGTTAGCATTGTGTGTTGTGTCTGCTAGTGTAAGAACGTCTGCAGAGTTTGAAGCATTTTTGTGGAAAATGTGCTCATGCCCTGCTATTCCCCATTTAATAATTTACCTGCAGTTCTTTGACTTGTTTGTGTAGTCCTTATCATGATCTGTTGAAAGGTGCAGCAGCCTGAACTGTTTGTTGTCCACAGAACAGATGCGTTTCACAAGAAAAACATCTGTCTTCACACATGAATGAAAACTGAGCACACACTATGTGCCCACACCTGGCTGCTGTTTTATAGCTCTGTTATCTAACAACACATGCTATGGAGAATTTTAATGTAGGGACAGAAATATTTTACTGTCACTTTTAAAAGGCTGTTTGTGAGCCATGTTGTGTAAAAAATCCAAAAGAGCAAATTCTCTGACATACTGCTTCCATCCAACCATCTGTCCATCCAGATGCCACTTTCAGAACTCCTCCACACATCCTTCAGTCTTGTCGTATCCCATGTTTTTTTATACCAAATCTGTTTCACTGTTTGGGTCGGGGGCAAGATGACGGAGGAGTAAGACGTGTGTGGCGTGGGCTCCCGCTCCGACTTGTTCTGTTTGTGGTTCTCTACTAAATGTCCTTGCTGTTTTGAGCATTTGGTCTGTCCGGACTCGACCCCTGAGTGGTTCTTGCCTGGAAGTGTAGAAGAATGGCAAAAAACTCTAGGAAAGGCAAACATTCTAGCTCTGCGGCTGTTAGGCCCGACGCTGCCTCGGAGCAGACTGCAGCTAAAGCCAGAGTTTCAGCATCTCCTTCTCCCTCTCACGGTGAGGTGGACGCACTCTCCTTGAAGTCTGACATTTTTGCCGCTATAAAAAACGATCTCTCAGCTGTGATCAAATCTGAAATAAARRYRGCTTTGGCTGAAGAGTTTACTCTTATTAAAGGAGAGCTACAAGCGGTGAGAGCGGAGGTGGCTAACGGCACAATGCTACTACGCGCTGACCTGGACCACCTTAAGCAGAGCGTAAAAGAGGAGGAGGACGGCTTGTCAACCTGGTCCGATGAGGTTGTTGCTCTGCGCACCACCGTGTTGGAACTGAAAGAAGAAGTCGTTGGGCTCAAAAAGAAGTGTGACGATATGGAAGGGCACGTGAGAAGGTGCAATGTGCGGATTATTGGAGTTCCTGAGACGCCAGAATTCAGCTCCACTTCAGCAGTGGCTAAACTGCTAGCAGAGGTTCTACAGATGGATAAAGAGCCACTGGTGGACCGAGCCCATCGCTCTCCAGGTGGAAACAGGTCAGGTGATAAGCCATGGGTCATTGTTGCTAAGCTGCACTATTATCAAGAATGTGTGGAAATATTGCATCGGGCACAGAGCCGCGGCCAACTTCGTTTTAAGGAGGCACCGATTATCATCACATCTGACAACACGGCGGCTGAGGCCAGGGCTTGGACGGCATTTACGGAGGTGAGGAGGCTTCTTCGCAACTGACGAGATGTTCGCTACGGCCTGCTTTTTCCTGCATGGCTTTGCATCTCTCATAGGGAGGAAAACAAGGAGTTCCTGGATGCCAATAAAGCAATGGATTACATTAAAAAGAGGATCATCCCAGCGATGGACAACGAGGACCGGCATTGACCGCAGGTCCAATCCTCATCGATCCATTATGACTGTCAGGTTGTAATGAACCTTCCAACTTTAAGTCCCATGCTATATCTTGATTTAATTTTAGACTTTATTCCAAAAGACAATATTCCTCTTTTTGTTCTATGTATGAGAGTTTCACAGGGGGTCTGTCCAGATAATGGTTAGTGATTTATTTATCAGTGCAGAAAAAAGCATAAACAGCAATAATACTTTAAAGATGACAAGATTAGTAGGAATAAACCCAGGTTGCAGGCAGGCTCCAAAAATACAACAAAAAAGTTTATTAAATAACAGAAAAAACTGCTGAAGAGGCAGCTCAAACTTACAGGTTTCATGAGGATCACAAGCAGGGGGAACATAACACAATGAACCGACACAAGACTGAGACAAGACAGGACTTAAATACACTGACAACTAATGGATGAACTGAAAACACCTGGTGAGAAACACGAGGGTGACAATCAGACTGATGAGGGGCAGATGGGCTGAGACACACTGGGGAACATAGAAACACTAGGAAAACCAAGGTGAAAACTGACAAGTAAGGGAACCACTTTTTATTTTTTTGTTATTGTTATTTAATTATGGCGGGAGTCCAGGCAGGGAGTAAAGTCCCCCAAAATAAGCACAAATGTGTGGATTTTTTGTTTGTTGGGTTCTCCGTGTGTTTTTAGGAGAAAGGGGTGGGACTATATGAGAATGTCTTTTTCAGGTTATTTTTTGTGACAGTTTGTGGATATTGTACTACAGTCCGATTGACCATACATGAGCAGTTCTAATATTAACAGGTTCATCAACAGTCACCCAGTTAACTGTGTGAGTTGGAATGTGAAATCCCTCAATGGTCCAGTGAAATTTAGGAAAGTTATGACACATTTAAGACAACTTGATGCTAATATTACTTTTTTGCAGGAGACCCATTTGCGTAAGGCAGACAGTGCAAATCTAAGCAGGCGCTGGTCTGGTCAGGTGTTTCAGTCTAATTTCCAATCTAAATCGAGAGGGGTGGCCATCTTAGTTAGTAAATAGGTGCAGTTTACGGCATCCAGTGTTAAAACGGACGCTGCTGGACGTTATGTTATAGCGGGGGGAAAACTATATGCACTTCCTGTCATTTTAGTCTCGGTATATGCTCCAAACTGGGATGATCAAACATTTTTTAATACGCTTTTTTCAAATTTACCTAATATTTCAACACATAATCTCATAAATGTGGGAGATGTGAACTGTGTGCTATCATCCCTCTATCGTAGTACAGTGGGGAGGATCTCTCTTTCTAAATCGGCCCAGTCAATTAATTCATTTCTTAATGCTTATGGAGTGGTTGACGTGTGGCGTTTTCGAAATCCGACCCTGAGATGGTATTCGTTCCTTTCCCTTGTTCATAAGAGCTATTCACGGATTGACTACTTTCTCCTCGATAAATGGATTTAACCTTTAGTGAGTGAATGTAATTATGGAGCGATAGTCATTTCTGATCATAGTCCGCTCATAATGAAACTGAACGTTCCTGTTACGCAATCGGTCTATCATCCTTAGTGACTTAATCCGATTCTTTTATCTGATGAAGACTTAGTTGATAAGCTTGCTTCCGAAATTAAGTTTTTCATTGATGTTAATCGGACTCTTGGGATGCCTCTCAGCACTGTTTGGGAGTCATTAAAGGCTTACCTGAGAGGTGAAACAATCTCTTACTGTGCAAATAAAAAGAAAAAAAACATTGAAAGGCTAAAATCGCTAACAGATCAGATTTTACAACTAGACAGGGAATGCTGCCATGCTTTTACACAAGACTCACTTAAGAAATGTATATTACTCCAAACAGAGTTTATCATATTATCTACCCAACAGGCTGAATATTTAATATCCAAATCTAGGTATGGCTACTATGAGCATGGTGAGAGGGCTGGACACCTCCTTGCACAGCAGCTACGGCAGCAGTCAGCTAAACAGGATATCTCAGCAATAAATGATAAGCACGGTGAAAAATGTTGTGAGAATGCAGGAATTAATCTGTGTTTSAGCAAATTTTACCAATCTCTGTACACCTTCGAAGCCTCACCTAACCCTACTGAAATGGATTTTTTTATAGATATTAAAATCCCTTCACTAAGTTCTGACCTATCTAACAAGTTGGAAAGAGATTTCTATTCAGCTGAGATAAACTCTGCAATTAAAAACATGCAAAATAGAAAATATCCAGGACCAGATGGTTTCCCGGCAGAATTCTTTAAGAAATTTTCGTATCTACTTTCTCTCCTGTTGTTATCAGTTTTTGAGGAATCCTTAGCTACACAATTATTATCACTGTCTATGCGTCAGGCGGTAATTTCCTTGCTTTTAAAGAAGGATAAAGACCCCTTGAGCTGCAGTTCATATCGCCCAATATAGYTTTTAAATACTGATGTAAAAATTCTTACAAAGATGTTGGCAAAACGAGTCGAACAGATTATCCCCACAATTGTTTCACCTGACCAGACCGGTTTTATTAAAAATCGTCATTCCTTCTTTAATATCAGGCGGCTTTTTAATGTGTTGTACACTTCTGCTCCACCCGGTCACAATTGCAATGAAATTTTAATCTCGCTGGACGCCGAGAAAGTGTTTGATCGGGTGGGGTGGAATTATCTTTTTAAGACCTTGGAGATGTTTAACTTCAGTCCTAAATTTGTTTCATGGGTGAAGCTGATATATACCTTGTCAATGGCAGCAATACGCACTAACAGTAATCTATCCAGMTATTTTGAATTGGAACGTGGTACGAGGCAGGGGTGCCCACTYTCGCCACTCTTATTCGCAATCGCTATTGAACCACATGCAGTGGCTTTACGGAACAGCCCTAAGATTAAAGGTATCAATCGGTTTGGCACTGAACATAAATTTTTCATTATACGCTGATGATACTCTTCTTTATATTTCAGATCCCTTGTCTAGTATTCCTGAGTTACTTCTTTTGCTTCAAAAGTTTGGAAACATATCCGGTTGTAAAGTTAACCTTCAAAAAAGTGAATTGATGCCTGTGACCCCAATAGAAGAGCAGCATATGVGTCCAGTTCCTTTCAAAATTAGTTCTGCCAAATTTAAATTCCTTGGTATTTGGATTACTCACAGTCACAAAGATCTTTATACAGCAAACWTTCTGCCTCTCCTGGTGAACCTTAAGAAGGACATCGCCACATGGGCATCCCTGCCTCTATCCCTGGGGAGTAGAATCAATGTGATCAAAATGACAATATTGCCCAAATTACTTTATCATTTCAGAGCGTGCCAGTATTCCTCACCAGGACTTTCTTCACAAATTTAAATAGTGAATTGTCGTCCTTTATTTGGAAHAAAAAGCATCCACGGATAGGCAGTAAGATGTTACAGTTACCCCATGGTCTTGGTGGCTTGTCACTCCCCAACTATTTATATTACTACTGGGCGGCCAACATTAGAGCCTTAATGTACTGGTTGAGAGAGGACAATCCTGTTCCTACTTGGGTAATTCTAGAGAGGAAATCAGTTAAGGCAAACTCTCTCTCTGCTTTACTTTGCTCCCGGTTACCGTTTAATCAACCTATCTCAACTTATACTTCTAATCCGGTTGTAACTCACACAATAAAATTCTGGAATCAGTGCAGGAGGTTGTTCAAAAGTACAGAATTATTATTGTCTGCTCCAGTATCAAATAACAATATGTTTGCTCCTTCACTAATGGACTCTGTTTTCAATACTTGGAGTTTAAAGGGAATAACTTCTCTAAATGATCTTTATA
>NW_013953471.1:26809-28760 GCF_001266775.1 Austrofundulus limnaeus
TTTCTACCTTCTCCTCTCTGTCAACGCTCTCTGGTTTCATTTAAAAGAGTCGATCATCAGACATTGTCCAAGATTATCCACCATCAGAGGACGGTGTTAGCTTTCTGCTCTCTACTGGCTAGAAGACTTATTCTTCTTCGATGGAAGGATCCACATCCTCCAGTATATGGTCATTGGTTAAGAGAAGTTATGTCTTACATTCATTTGGAGAAGATTAGATATACTGTTAGGGGATCTGTAAACAATTTTTTGGACATTTGGTAGCCATTTATATCTTATGTTGAAAAAATTTCGGCAGACAACTTTATGTAAAGGTTAAATATTGTTTCATTGTACACAAACCTGTTTATTGTATCACTTGTATGAATACAAGATCGATTTTTGTTGTTTCATTAGATCTGGTATAGGAAGGGGTGGGATGGGGGGGATTTCGGGTGTTTGTGTTTTTGTTAGTTTGTTTTTTTTGTTGTGGATTATATTAAAAATAATTAAGAAGTCTTTGAAAAAAATCTGTTTCACTGTGTGCACTCGTTCCAATTACAGTCTTCACTCTCATTGATCAGCTTTTTTTTCTTAAAGGTAAAGTATTCAACATTTGTGCAAAAACTAATTCAGTTCTTATAGCAGATTAGCCTGGTAAAAAACAGACCCTTGTCCTTCACTTTGCTTCGTCCTTGCTAGGAAATGGTGGCCTCTCTGGGTGGTGGACAGGCTGTGGGGCTGGGGGTCGGATTTTGGGGGTCTTGGTGGCTCTAGGTGGGGGTGGACTGTTGGTCCCGGTTTCTGGTGGCCTTCGGGGATCCGTCCGTCCCTGGTCTGGGGTTCCGCGGACTTGGTGGTTTTTCTGGAGGGAGAGGTATTTGGGCTGCTCTTCCTGGGTGGGTTTCAGAGAGCGGGGATGCTCACTGGGGCCAGAGGGGGAGCTGACTCCCTGTGGGAGCATTTTGCTCCTTCAGATTATTCTCCCCATCCCTCACCGCACACCTCCATCCTCTTCACTTTCAACTCCACCCATGTAGGGTTTTTTGGGGGCACAGTTGTGTAATAAGAGCAACGTTATTACATTTCTTTTTGCCATTACTACCTGGGCCCCAAAGTTTATTGTACATCTTAGACATTCACTTATAACATTTCATGACATTGACAAATAGGAACTAAGGTGGGAACTCATGGCTATAGGTGGCTGGATGGCACCACTCTCGCCTTCTGTGCCTGTGCCCACCACCAAGATTTGCATGTAGACACTTAGGGTTTTGGGTTAGAGTAGTGGTGGAGGGGAAACTTGCACCATGCCGGCCTCTGCCTCTTCTCTTCCTTTTTAATTACTCTAAAGAACAACATGCACCAATAGTACATCTGGGGGTGGGGGTGTATGTGTCAGGGTCTTTACTCCCATCCCGTTCCCTGACTGCCATTTGGGGAGGGGGTCCTGAAGAAGAGCAGGCCGCCGGGTATGGTCCTGGGCTGCGGGTGGGCTCAGGGCTTTGATGGTTGCCGGGGGCAGGGCTGGCTCTCCATCCTCCCTGGTGCTGCTTGGTCTCCTGAGGTTTGGCTCTTGGTTCCTGTGGGTGGCCCGCTGGCCGGGGTGGCTGCTGGGTTCCGGGGGGTGGTAGGCAGGGGGTGTACTTGGCCGTTTTTGGTGTGGTAGTCATGGACGTGGCTTCTCTGCAGCGGGGGCTGGCCAGGTGGCCTGGTGCGGCCTGGGCCAGGCCTCAGCTGTCTGCACCTTTCCACCCCAGAACGATTGGGTCTACCCACTGGGTTCGGGTGTGTGCTGCCTCCTGTAGGTGGTGGGTGCATGTCCTGGATCTGGGGAGTATAGAGTGTGCATCGGGGGTATGAGTGGAATGTGGCATCCTTCTTGTATGTCTTTGAATCAGTGGGTGTGAGGATGAGGGTGGGATGGTGCGATTGTGTACGTGTATGTTTGGGTAATTGTCAGGCTGGGGTC
>NW_013953471.1:30756-37727 GCF_001266775.1 Austrofundulus limnaeus
TTTCTGGGGTTGGGAAATGTTTAGAAAAACAAAACTGAGTGACGTTCTGACGTCTGACGTAAAAGGTAACACCTCTGGGGTGTAACCAGGAAGGGATGAACATTATAAGCTCAATTCATTATTATAGTAGAGAGAAGTTGTCAGTGTTTTGCAGAGTGTCTGCTCAGAGCAGAGCTTCCGTGTTTGTTTTGATTCAGCCCAAGGTTGTACGCTGAGGCCTGTGCTGCTGATCGCTGAATGAACCTGATTGGAGTAAGAACAACAAAAATAAAGTTTTAACAAGAAATCCAGCTGAATCCTGTTTATTCAGACATACCATTTTGAACAACGCATATTTTTCCAACTATTTGAGTTCCCCGACGTGATGGATGATCTTGAATAAGCAGAGAACATTGGAGTTTATTTTTGGCTGTTGAAGAACCTGAGAAGATTTTGGAAACATCAGCTGTTGAGAGTGTGTACAGAAAAGCTTCAAGATGCCTCCTTACTTTTCCAAAGAGGATTTCTGCCAGCTTCTCCAAAAGGTGACGGTGTTGGAGCTCAAGATTCATCGTTTGGAAGAGATGAATGCTTTGGAGAACTCAACATGCATTCAAATGGGTGAGAAGGCTGAGAGGAGAGATCAACATGGAGAGGAGATGGAAGCTGCTTCTGAGTGTAAAGCTGTATGGAACTCTGTTGGTGCCAGACCAAAAAATCTCTCAGGAAGGATTCAGCTCTTAGATGACATTGAATGGCCAGAATTACAGAGAAATGCTTTTTCTCCTCCAGCAAGGAGAAGAAAGCAACAGGCTGTAATCAAAACAACCTGATAATGGCCAGAGAAATGAAGCAGTGCTTCTTCAAAACAGATTCACACCACTGGAAGAAACTGAGTCTGAACAAAGTTCATCTGCTGACCTCAGAGAGGGACCCGAGACTAGATCCAGATCCAGCTCAAAGCCAAAACAAGTCCAAAGAGAKACTTTCAAGAWTCAAGAAATGCTGATCATCACAGATAAAATGGTGAATGAGATCAGAGGCTTCTGGAACAAGAAAAAAGTCAACGTTCTGAGTTTTGCTGATAAAGTGTCTGACCTCACAGAGAAGATTCTGGAAATCTCAGCAGAGTATCCAACTCTGAAGACCCTCATGATTCGTACAGGAAATTATGAAGTTATGAATCGACAGTCAGAAATCCTGAAGAAGGATTTTATTCTGCTGCTGAATGCAGTTAAAAATCTCAACATGGATGTGTTCCTCAGTGGGCCCATTCCTACAGCCAGAGGAGGAGCTGAGAGGTTCAGCAGACTGTTGGCTCTTAATGGGTTTTTGGAAAAGTCCTGTGCTGACCACTCTGTGGGATTTGTGGATAACTTTGATCTCTTCTGGAAGAGAAAACATCTGCTCAAGTCTTATGGAATGGCTTTGAACTGACATGGATCAGAGCTGTTAGCTTCAAACATGAAGTATTTCGTGAACCAAGGTCTGGCTGGAACCAAACAACAGGAGAGTGATCAGCTGAGGTCTGAGGCTGAAGGACAACAGGTGCAAACTGAGACACTGATGGAAAACAATGTGCAAGTGGCTGAACCAGAACCACAGAGAGGGGAGCTACTTCAAGCTGCTGAACTGGAAGAACATCTGGACTCATCATCATCACAAACAGAGGAACCAGAAAATGTATTTCCTCAACAACAACTGAAGAAAAACTGACCACTTCTTCTCCACCTGAGGAACCCAAACCATCAACTGAGAATGAGAATGTAAAACCTACATCCAAGAAAAAAAAAGTATACAGGATCGGAGACTGCTTTGAAGACCCTGTGAAATGAGAACAGGAGCATTCAGATTATCGCACAAAGCTACAGAACCTTTGGATGAGGAGTAAAAATAAATGGACAGAGAAAAAGAAACAAGAGTGGAAAGAAAGCATTATGAGTCTTATCCCTGATGATGAATATTTTTATGTCTGGGAGGATTAAAAATTGAATTTCTGGGGTTGGGAAATGTTTAGAAATATCCTGATGTGTCAACAGATGTTATAACTTCTCTTTATAAAGTTTTCATAAAATTTCTAATAGTTTTGACATGTTTTATTTATGTCAAGAGAGAGATTGAAGAAATTTTGTAACTGATTAATTGAATTTTAGATTCAGTTTTGTATTTTATACTTTCTTATCATTACAGCTTTAAGGCCATAACAGAATAAGAGTTGGTGTGTGTGTGTTACCATGTGTTTTTTCTCTTAGCCTAAACAAAACTGAGTGACGTTCTGATGTCTGATGTAAAAGGCAACAGCTCTGGGGTGTAACCAGGAAGGGATGAACATTATAAGCTCAATTCATTATTACAGTAGAAAGAAGTTGTCAATGTTTTGCAGTGTCTGCTCAGAGCAGAACTCCCATGTTTGTTTTGGTTTGGCCCAAGGTTGTACGCTGAGGCCTCTGCAGCTGAGTGCTGTTCTGTGAACCTGATTGAAGACAGAAGATCAAAAATAAAGTTTTAACAAGAAATCCAGCTGAATCCTGTTTATTCAGATATTCATTACACACATTCTACATACATTATTACACATTGTATGTAATACATTATTACATACATACATACATTATATACATTCTTTTTTTGTATTTGTCAACGGAAAAAAAGACGCAACCAGCTGTTTGCTCATGTTCTTCGTTGGGACTTGGATCAAACGAGCTGCTCTTTGAGCTCTTTCTAAAACTGGCTTCGACAAAAAAATATAATTTTAAACGAGAAGCACTCGGAGAGTGCGAACCTCCGCCAAGACCAATTTCCCCCATCCTGTAAGAGTTAATGCGCAAAAGCAGAGATGGAAACACATTTGCTGAATAAGTTCTGACATAGTGAACATTTAAGCAGCAGTATGCACGGGACTTCCTCCCGGTGGAGTCCAATGTGAAAAAAAAGTCAAACTTGTCACCCGACGTTATTCATCATCAAACCGGTCTCGGATTAAGCTCCTGAGTTTTCATCAGTCACATTTCACCATGTAAAATGTCTATTTTATCCCCTTGTATAAGTTTGTAATGGTTGGACTCTCTTTATAAAGTGCTTCCTGGTACAGTCAGCTCATGAAGCGAGTTGAGTTTTTTTTTGAAGCGAGTGATTGAAGCAAAATACAGTGTATGAGCACTTTCAGTACAAACACTCCTACAAACTTCAGAGCAATCACATAATAAAGTTCTCAAGTGGAGGGAGTACCAGGTTGATCAGCTGTTCCCGCGGACAGTCCAGCTTCAGCTGCAGCTGGGCCCTCCTCCCGCTGTCAGTGTCCTGTTATTCCCATAATGTGAAGATAATAGCATTTCTTTTTGTACGTGTCTAGACAGCATGTAACATCGCCAGAAGTAGTTGATAACAGAATAATCACAACTTTCCTGATAGTACACATTCAGGGATGTGTAGTCCCAGTGAGTTTGCAACTTGTACTTCCTGTTTCATACAGGCATGCGTGTGACGAAATGACACTGCGTAGCCCTAATGATTCGCTGGAATTAAAATAAAAAAATTCCTGTATCCGCATTGTGATCCGGAACATCACCAAAATGTAATGGTGTATTCCTTGGGCCAGTACCCACATGTGACAAAATGTCATGACAATACGTCCACACATTTTTGAGTAATTTTGTCCACAGACAGACAGAATGACAGACAGACATTCACAACCGAAAACATTACCTCCTCCCCTTGGCGGAGGTAACAAAATAACACGCAGAAGGATTTGAGCTGCTCAGTGTCCTGTTCTGGTCCAGCTCCAACTCCTCTGCGCTGCCACAACTGAGGACCACTGGCCTGCTGCAGTGCTCCTCATGAACAGACACATCCACAAACTCTGGACCTATAACCTATCACACAGTGAAAGCCGCAACGCCCTGTTGGCACAGTTCTGACTGGGGACATGCACAAAACGGCTGTCACTAGGGGATAGCAGCAGGGAAGCAGACGAAAGTTGCACTATTTTTTTGTTTGTTTGTTTGTTTTTTTACGCAGCAGGGGGAAAAAGACATGCGACTCGAAGTCTAAACCAGGTTTTAAGAGGTCAGGGGTGTTAATTGTAATCTGTCAAAATGACGAACGGCCTTCAGATTTTTCTGTCATTGTGTAAAAAACAGGTCAAATATGGAAAATATTCCATTAACACAACCTCTGTTTAAGAGACTTTGAGTTGTTTATCTCCTCCTTACTGGTTTGCTTCATCCTGCTGTACTGAATATGACGTCGACCCAATATTAGTATGCAAATCCTATTCTAGGTGCAGGTGAACTGTGCCCGATGACTCCCTATTCTTTTGCATTGAGGACCTACTGTTCATGCCCAGGAGTTAACATTAGTCTTCAATGGTAAAGATTTCTGCGCGTCTGAAATAAGCATTTTAAAATGTTTTCAAAATAAGTCTGGCACTTTGGAGAAGATCCAGGACTCGCTGGAGGGATTATGTATCCCCTCTGGTCTGGGAACGTCTCAGAGTCCCCCAGGACATGGAGGGTGTCGCTGGGGAGAGCGGGGTCTCTCTGCTGCTGCCCCGTGACCTGATCCCGGATAAGCTGCAGAAAACAGACGGACAGACAATTAATATTGTTAGTCTAAATTATTACATTTAAAATTATAAATAATTCAAGCAGAATAGCCTATTGTCAAGATAATCATAGACTATAATTTATTTTTAACTCAAAATATCTTCAAACTAATGAATTATAAAGTTATTAGGGTGGAAAATCCATCTGGATAACAGCAGACTGACTGCTYGTAAAATATACGACAGGTCWGGACCACTCGTRAATTTTGTTCRTATCTGAARAAAATCTTAGAATACGAAAACATTGGTGAATGCCACAAATTCTCCTAAATCACTCGTACGCACAACTTAAGAACAAATCTGTACATACGAACAGTTCTTGCATGAGGCCCATTGTTCTTCAGACAGATGAAACCCAGAAATGTTCTTCCAGAACTGTGCTCACTTTTTCCACAAGTTTTTAGCAAAGGCTAATCTAGCCTTTTTATTCTTAAGACTTATGTGTGGCTTGTAGTGTGCAGTGAAACTTCTGTATTTACTTTATTGCAGTCTTCTGTTTATGGCAGATTTGGATATTGATACTCTTACCTCATGGAGAGTGTTGTTCACTTGGTTGGCTGTTATGATGGGGTTTCTATTCACCATGGAAATTATTCTGTCATCATCCACCACTGTTCTCTTCTGTGGATATCCAGGTCTTTTTGCATTGATGAGTTCACCAGTGCTTTATTTCTTTCTCAGGATGTATTTAGATTTGCGAGACAGGTTTGGCAATGGGCACCAGTGACCCACGCGACCCTGAAAAGGAAGAAGCGTGTACAGAAAATGGATGGATGGATGGATGGAGGTTTGGCAATCATGGCACTATTTTTACGATGGCATGCCACAACTGGCTCAGTTGTGGTTTGGTTTATGTGGTCCTGCAAATGCATGGGACCACCTCTGGGAAACCACATCTAGACCACTAAAGCACCATAATTATTTGGGTAAGTGGACCGTTAGTGTACAGTATTGTATGGTCCAGTACCGGGCCAGGCAAATTGTGCAATGTGGGTGTTGTCAGTGTCTGAGTATATGTTGCAGTTATGAATCTAAACTTACAGACATAAAGAAACAAGTATTTTTATGTGTGATAATAAAATCATTTCAGTTTTAACTCAATAACAGCTTATGTTTCTTGGTGAGAAAAACAGAAAAACAGAAACCAAGAGAGACACATTAAGGCAGGATGGCTGAAGCATGAATTATTTTTAAGAAATCACATAATGAATATTATTGAATACACTGACACAATTGGTAGTACAAAATCCAGTGTTTCAGCTCAGGGAAATGCTGTTCATTAATGGAGGTGAAGGTGCTTGAATCGTTGACTAAAACTGCATTCTTAAAGCAGTTGCTTGGAAAAGTTGATCAGTATTCTCCTCAGTCATTTAAAATGCAGTTTTAGGGCACAGCTACAATATCTGGGCCATTTGTCACCAACTTACTCTGGGCTTCATTTAATTACTATAATTTGTATGTCCCAGTGGAATTTTTATAGACCATTTTCAGTAGCAGATTCCAATAATCATTGTTTTAGCTGAACAGCGACAGCAAGTGGCTCATGGAGAAGTTATTCTAAAGATTTCTGAAGTCAAGTTCCAGTGGAGATGTATGGTGACTTAAACAGATGGCAATTAAAACTAAATCCATTATCTCCCTAACCTATACTGCATTCATTTCCCCAAAGATTATCTAAATAATTATAAAAAATAAAGCAAGTGAACTTCGTTTCTGTAATTAAAAACATGCTGGTTCCCATATGGGGAGCTTTCTCTATTTAAAATACAGTAGAATGTGGTGTTTTACAATATCGCATGGACATCAGGGGCAGTTCCCCTGAATTGGCAGACCGGGGTGGTGGTCTCCCTATTTAAAAAGGGGGACTGCAGAGTGTGTTCCAACTACAGGAAGATCACACTTCTGAGCGTCCCTGGTAAGGACTATTCAGGGGTTCTGGAGAGGAGAATCCATCGGATAGTTGAATCTTGGATTCAGGAAGAGTAGTGTGGTGTTAGTCCTGGTTGTGGAACAGTGGACCAGCTCTACACCCTCAGCAGGGTCCTGGAGKGTGCATGGGAGTTCGCACAACCAGTCTACATGTGTTTTGTGGACATGGAGAAGGCGTTTGACCATGTTCCTCGGTGACTCCTGTGGGGGGTACTTTGGGAGTGGGGTACTAGGCCCATTGATACGGGCTGTTAGGTCCCTGTATGACCGGTGCTAGAGCTTGATCCGCATTGCCGGTTTTAAGTCGGACTCATTTCCGGTGAGAGTTGGACTCAACCAAGGTTGCCTTTTGTCACCAATTCTGTTCATAACTTTTATAGACTTTTTTTTTTCTGATGGCCTCCCTTCTCCCCCTTTAGCCATCCTTTCCACACCATTATTATGTTTTTTTTTTTTTTTT
>NW_013953471.1:40605-47794 GCF_001266775.1 Austrofundulus limnaeus
GTAGTTGATTTTTCTTTATTTATTTTAAGTTGGTTAGCTAAGAAACTTCCTGATTTATTGCTATGTTCAAAATTTTCTAAACGAAGTYTTTGTAACAAGAATTTATTTTTTTTGTCAATAATTTCATTCAATTCTAGTTTTGCCTTCCGCATTTTTTGCTCTCTCTCTTCTCCTTGCAGAGCTTCTATCAATTTAACTTTTATAGACTTGAGACTTAAGACGTTAACTTAACTTAGACATATACAGTACATCTAATCTACAATAATTTTCATCTTTAAGTATTTTAGAAAGCTTATTGCTTCTCTTTCGATTATTGTTACTGTTTTATTCATAATTCAATTAAATTAATTATTGCTATATTTTTGTAATAAATTACCATAAAGACAAAGCTGGTTCCTCATCTTTGAGTATTTTTTGCCTGAGATAAGAATTCCCTTCATATCATACAATCTTACACTTTTGGAAATATGGGTCCGATTAAAAGGGTGAATAAATATTGGTCAATAACTAACTTGGGGTGGGCTAATATACAAGTGTATACTTCAGTCCAACCCTTTGAATGTATAAATATTATGTATCTGCAGTGTTTCTGTTGTTATGTTCAATGAAACTTGTATGTAAAAATTAAAACTGTACTCAAACTACAACATTCCATAACTGTGAATTTCATTAAGACATTAAAGTTTGGAAATAGTCGTAATAAAACAAAAAAACTTTGTTAGAACGTTGTCTTTCACACATTTATACATCCCAGGATAACAGTTTCAGTCAGATGTTTACATACTGTAGTTTGATTCAAAGACCTGAACGAGCCATTTAAAGCCTTTGTTTTCCACCACAGAGTATGGGCATAAATCTTTGCAAACAAAAGTTGCCACGGCCTCTGTTATTTTTAGTTTCCACATCACAATGTTTTGTTTTTCACTGGTTAATTTTACAGTTTTCAATGCCAAATCTCTTTTATGATGTTAATGTAAGCTGTCACTGTTTTAGCTTTTAAAGGCACCTGTGGGGCAAATTACAGGACACATCTTAGTCTTTATGGTCAAATTATGTTGAAATCTTTTATAGGAATACCATCCTTTTTGTCAAAGCTAGTTTTATTAATTTGTTTTTAAGTTCATCTGTTGAACCAAAAAATCTAAAGAAATTACTGATTTTCAGGAGTTAAATTCTAGTATCATTGTTAAGAAACTTGGCCTGAGCACAGTTAAAGATCCGGACACAAAAGCAGGTTTACAGAATTTATTAAAATTTCTGGTGTGAAGCTGGAACCAAACAGGATCACGTCAGGTAATCTGAACACAGAAACAACAAGTTAGCGAGGGAAACAAACTGGGTCAAATGTGTGGAGTTACGTGAGTTCACCCACCTCGTGTTAGCAAGCAGGAAGTCTCTGTGGGGGAAGCCTGTCAGAGTTAGTTTGGGTCCGGGTTGCTTTGTTTACGTCACCGATACACTCTGTGGGAGTAAATGTTCCATTAAGCAAAATCGGAGTGGTGAAACAAGCCAGGGTCATGCACAGAATAAACAGAGGTTTTACCAGGTTGGAGGGTTTAGGCGGTTGTTGGGAATCCAGGACACAGATGAGGGTCGAGAACCAGGAAGTAAGATTTGTTGTGTTGCTGGACAGGGTTGAGGCGAGAGGCAGTAATCCAATAAACAGAACCAGGGTCATTACCATGAAAGCCGATGAGCTAAGGTATCCAGGAGAGGCTGAGGTGGGATCAAAAAACCAGAGGACGTAACAGGAGTCAGGGAACCAAGGCAAGAACAAGACATGGGAACAGAATGCTGGTAGATCATAGACAAGGCTAATGATAAACTGGCAACGGACTGAGGGATATGGCTGGCTTATATGCAGAGGAACACATGAGTTGCATGAGCTTGATTAAGTGGAGGATCTGTGAAGGGAGGGGAGCAGGAGCAAACAGGCTGTGAGTAGGAGCTGCTAAAACACAAGACAAGTCTGTGAAAAACTAAACAAAAACTATGGCTGACACTAAAACTATAACAGAAACCCCCACTTAAGGTCCGGCTCCTGACGGACCCCTGGAAGTACTGAGCTGACTAGGGTGGTCTTGATGGAAGTCTCTAATAAGGGGGTTCTCTAAGATATGGCATGCAGGAACCCAGGACCTATCCTCTAGGCCACAACCTTCCCACTCGACAAGGTATTGGGTGCCACGTCCCCATTGGTGAGATTTTAGTAGTCGATGTACCGTGTAGGCGGAACCACCATCGATGAATCGGGTGGGTGGAGGGGGCCTGGAGGATGGAAAAAATCTTGACTGGATGGCTGCTTTGACCCAGAAAACATAGAACGTGGGTGAATCTTCATGGATGCAGGGAGCCTGAGTCTGACCGCCACAGGGTTCACAATTTTGGAGATGGGGAAAGGACCAACGAAACGAGGTGCCAACTTCCGACATTCCACTCTTAGGGGGAGATCTCTGGTTGACAGCCAAACCTTGTCTCCGAGTTTGTACTGGGGTGTAGGTATTCTTCTATGATTGGCTGTTCTGGAGGCAATAATGGAGTACTTCAGTAGTTCTCTTCTGGCAGCTCTCCAGACTCTTTGACAGCAAAGAGTGGCCCGATGAGCTGATGGCACCTGTGCGGCTCGTTCGTGGGTCGTGAACACAGGTGGCTGGAATCCGAACACGACATAAAACAGGGAAAGACCAGTGGCACTCGATGGTAGAGCATTGATAGAATATTTCCCCAGGGAGAGGTTCTTAGACCATTTCATTGGGTTGTTCTCACAGAGGATGCGTAGGCGGATCTCCAACTCCTGATTGGCCCTCTCAGTCTGCCCATCCGTCCGAGGGTGAAATCATGAGGACAAACTCATGTTGATGCCCGAGACAGAACAAAACTCCTTCCAGAACTTGGAAACAAATTGTGGACCTTGGTCAGAGATAATGTCGTTGGGTAAGCCATGAAGCCTAAAAATCTCCTTCATAAATGCATGGCTGAGTTCTGTGGATGTGGGTAGTTTGGGCAGAGCTGTGAGGTGTACCATCTTGGAAAATCCCTCCATTGTTGTTAAAATGACAGTCTTACCCTCAGACGGAAGTAATCCCGTGACAAAATCCGTGGAGATGTGGGACCAGGGCCTGGATGGTGTGGGGGGTGCTCTCAGGAGACCCACCGGAGGTCGTCGAGAGGGTTTGGCCAGGGAGCATTGGGTACAGGACCCAATGAATTATCTAACGTCCCCTCCCAGGGAACCCCACCAGAACTGGGACCTAACTAACTTCAGAGTCTTTGTTATTCTCGGATGGCAGAACAGGCGTGATGAGTGACAGAGTTCTATGACTTTGGAGACAAGATGAGCAGGAAAAAAGAGCTTACCATCCGGGCATTCAGGAGGGGCAGGAAAGTTCTGGTGGGCCTCCCTGACCTCCCTCTCAACTTGGGTGATGGACAATCGAACAGCGTCAAGCAGGATGAACTCTCCCTGATTGCCACTGGTCAGGTCAGACTCCGACTCGGGAGAGTGCATCAGGTTTAGTATTCTATGTTCTGGGTCTGTAACAAAGGGAAAAGTTATATCTGCAGAAAAACAGAGCCCACCTGGCCTGGCAGGGGTTCAGTCTCCTAGCCAACTTGAGATACTACAGGTTTTTGTAGTCTGTGAGAATGAAGAAAGGATTCTTAGCTCCCTCCAGCCAATATCTCCACTCCTCCAAGGCCATTTTAACTGCCAGGAGTTCACGGTTGCCTACATCATAATTTCTTTCAGCTGGGGACAGAGATTTGGAAAAATGGCACGTGGATGAACCTTATTGTTTTCAAAGCGTTGACTTAGAACAGCTCCAACTCCAGTGCTTGAGGCATCCACCTCTACAATAAACTGATAGTTAGGATCAGGGAAACGGAGGATGGGTGAGGATGAAAACGAGACTTTTAATTTATTAAAGGCTTTGTTGGCCAACCCATCCCAGGAGAACTTGGTTTTGATTGAGGTTAGGGCATGCAATGGAGAGGCGATAGAGCTGAAATTTTTGATAAACCTTTAGTAAAGGTTGGCAAATCCAAGGAAGCATTGTAAATGTTTTCTGGTCTGTGGTATGGGCCATTCTTTGACTGCTGTTACTTTTGTGGGGTCCATAGAGATCTGACCAGGAGAGATTTGAAAACCCAGAAAGGTAGTGGAGTTGGTGTGAAATTCACATTTTTCAGCCTTTACAAAAAGTTTGTTCTGGAGTAAACAAAGTAAAATGGCTTGGACATGACTTTGGTGTGACTCTAAATCTTTGGAAAAAATTAAAATGTCATCCAAATAGACAAAAGCATTGACATTAATGTGATCTCTGAGGACATCATAGACTATGGTGTGGAACACAGCTGGGGAATTAGTTAAGTCAAAAGGCATCACCAGATATTCATAATGTCCAGAAGGAGTATTGAATGCCATTTTCCATTCATCTCCCTCATTGATGCGAACGAAATGGTACGCATTTCTAAGGTCTAGTTTAGTGAAAACCTTGGCATTTTGAAGAAGATCAAAAGCTGAACACATGAGAGGCAGGGGGTATTTGTTTTTTACAGTGAGATCATTTAAACCTCGATAATCAATACAAGGTCTTAATGAACCATCTTTCTTTTCTACAAAGAAAAAACCTGCTCCATCTGGAGAAGATGATGGTCAAATAATTCCAGATTTTAAAGATTCGTCAGTATAGTCTTTCTTAGCTTGGTTTTCTGGCTGAGAGAGAGAGAGTACAATTTACCTCTCGGGGGTATTGAACCAGGAAGTAACTAAATAGAACAAACATACAGACGATGAGGAGGAAGAGATGTTGCTTTATCTTTATTGAACACTTCTTTTAGTTCATGATAAACAACTGGAACCTTCTTAAGATCAGCACAATGATCTGTTTACACTTCAATGTTTTCTGAGGTATTGGCATTAAGTAAGCATTTAGATAAACAATGATCGGGAGGCGGGGCAAGATGGCGGAGGAGCGAAACGTGTGTCACGTGGCTCCCGCTCCGAGTTGTTCTGTTTGTGGTTCTCTACTAAATGTCCTTGCTGTTTTGAACATTTGGTCCATCCGGACTCGACCCCTGAGTGATTCTTGCCTGGCAGAGTAGAAGAATGGCGACAAACTCTAGGAAAAGTAAACATTCTAGCTCGACGGCTGTTAGGCCTGACGTCGTCTTGGAGCTAACTGCAGCTAAAGCCGGAGCTTCTGCGCCCTCCTCTCCCTCCCGCAGCAAGGCGGACACACTCTCCTTGAGGTCTGACATTCTTTCCGCTACAAAAACGATCTCTCAGCTGTGATCAAATCCGAAATAAAAGCGGCTTTGGCTGAAGAGTTCACTCTTATTAAAGGGGAGCTGCAAGAGGTGAGAGCGGAGGTGGCTAACGGCACGATGCTGCTGCGTGCAGACCTGGACCACGTGAAACAGAGCGTTAAAGAAGTGGAGGGCAGCTTGCCGACCTGGTCCGATGAGGTTGTTGCTCTGCGCACCACCGTGTTGGAACTAAAAAAGAAGAAGTCAATGGGCTCAAAAAGAAGTCTGACGATATGGAAGGGCGCATGAGAAGGTGCAATGTGCAGATTATTGGAGTTCCTGAAATGCCAGAATTCAGCTCCACTTCGGCAGTGGCTAAACTGCTAGCAGAGGTTCTACAGATGGAGAAAGAGCCACTGGTGGACCGAGCCATCGCTCTCCAGGTGGGAACAGGTCAGGCGATAAGCCGTGGGTTATTGTTGCTAAGCTGCACTATTAGAAAGAATGTGTGGAAATACTGCGTCAGGCTCAAAGTCGTGGTCCTCTTCGTTTTAAAGAGTCACCGATTATCATCACATCTGACTACACGGCAGCTGTGGCCAAGGCTCGAGCGGCGTATACGGAGGTGAGGAGGCTTCTTCGCAACTGACGTGATGTTCGCTATGGCCTGCTTTTTCCTGCACAGCGCCGCATCTCTCATGGGGAGGAAAACAAGGAATTCCTGGATGCCAATAAATCAATGGACTATGTTAAAAAGAGGATCATCTCGGCGACGGACAGCGAGGACCGGTGTTGACAGCATGTCCAATCCTCATCGACCCATTATGACTGTCAGGTTGTAATGAACCTTCTAACGTTATGTCCCACATTATATCTTGATTTAATTTTATACATTATTCTCAGGGACAATATTCCTCTTTTTGTTCTATGTACGAGAGTTTCACTGGGGGTCTGTCCAGATCTTGGTTAGAAAATCTAAGCAGGCGCTGGTCTGGTCAGGTGTTTCAGTCTAACTTCCAATCTAAATCGAGAGGGGTGGCCATCTTAGTTAGTAAACAGGTGCTATTTACACCATTCAGTGTTAAAACGGACACTGCTGGATGTTATGTAATTGTGGTGGGAAAACTATATGCACTTCCTGTCATTTTAGTCTCGGTATATGCTCCAAATTGGGATGATCAAACATTTTTAATACGCTTTTTTCAAATTTACCTAACATTTCGACACATAATTGTTAAGATTAGCTTTTTGAGCTCTGAATGATAACCGAACACCAACACAGTTTTAACAGGTTTATTGTAAAAATGTGYAGCTGAAGAACGAGGACTGGAGACCGGGATCAGCAGTTCTTCTCAAGAGKAGCTGAGCTTGTGTGGTGACTACTGCCACAGTGTTCTGGTTCCGGGTGGTGTTGCTGCGGGGATTTCTCGTGGTCCAAAACAAAGCTGGGGTCATACACAGGTGGTCAGAGATCRTTACCAGGTTTAATGGAGCAGGCTGAGTCGAGGATCCAGAGATGAGTTCCGAGGTCGAGTTCCAGGAAGTCCGAGATGGCGAGGTTCCGTTCAGGGGTGAGACGTGAGGCGAAAATCCAACAAGCAGAAACAGTGTTGTTACCAGGTGAGCAGAAGGCAGGCAGGATCCGACAGGGGCTGAGGCAGGAGGCGTGGGTCCGAGAAACAGAAACAGGGTCGTTACCAGGAGAACAGATGACAGGCAGGATCCGACAGGGGCTGAGGCAGGAGGCGTGGGTCCGAGAAACAGAAACAGGGTCGTTACCAGGAGAACAGATGACACGCAGGATCCGACAGGGGCTGAGGCAGGAGACGTGGGTCCGAGAGACATGAGCAGGGTCGGGGGAACAAGACAAGAGCAGGACAAGGAACTAGATTGCTGGAAGATCATAGGCGAGGCTGATGATAATCTGGCAACGGGCTGGAGG
>NW_013953471.1:49295-51694 GCF_001266775.1 Austrofundulus limnaeus
GCATATACAACATTGCTCTGTTTGTGCCGGGGCACCGGATCTTTGGGGTGAACCAGCCTTTGCCGTAATGTGTTTTGGGGTTTGAAAGCTACTGGGACATCATGTTTAGAAAATACGGAACATACAGAATAACCACTGGTTTGGGGTCTTCATTTTCACCTGAAGGTTGCATGGAATCCTGTCTGTGTTTCCTGTCTGCTTTCAGGAAAGCCCACTCAGGATAACCATACTGCTCCAGGGCCTGTCGTGTGTGTGATTTCTCTTTCTCACTGGCTCCTGGGTTTGTAGGGACAGTGTCTGCTCTGTGGTACAGAGTCCTGATCAGTCCTGATTTTTTTTTTACTCCAAACAGAGTTTAACACCTTATCTACCCAACAGGCCGAATATGTAATATCCAAATCTAGGTATGGCTACTATGAGCATGGTGATAGTGCTGGATGCCTTCTTGCACAGCAGCTACGGCAGCACTCAGCTAAACAGGATATCTCAGCAATAAATGATAAGCATGGTGTAAAATGTTGTGAGAATGCATGAATTAATCTGTGTTTCAGCAAATTTTACCAATCTCTGTATACCTCCAAAGCCTCACCTAACCCTACTGAACTGGATGATTTTTTTAAAGATATTAAAATCCCTTCACCAAGTTCTGACCTATCTAACGAGTTGGAAAGAGATTTCTCTTCGTCTGAGATAAACTCTGCCATTGAAAACATGCAAAATGGAAAATCTCCAGGACCTGATGGTTTCCCGACTGAATTCTTTAAGAAATTTTCGGATCTACTTTCTCCCCTGTTGTTTTCACTTTTTGAGGAATCTTTAGCTACACAATTATTGCCAATGTCTATGCATCAGGTAGTAATTTCCTTGCTTTTAAAGAAGGATAAAGGCCCCTTGAGCTGCAGTTCATATCGCCCAATATAGTTTTTAAATACTGATGTAACAATTCTTACAAAGATGTTGGTAAAACGAGTCGAACAGATTATCCCCACAATTGTTGCCCCTGACCAGACCGGTTTCATTAAAAATCGTCAATCCTTCTTTAATATCAGGCGGTTGTTTGGCCCTAAATTTGTATCATGGGTGAAGCTGATATATACCTCACCAATGGCAGCAGTACGCACTAACAGTAATCTATCCAGCTATTTTGAATTGGAATGTGGCATGAGGCAGGGGTGCCCACTCTTGCCACTCTTTTTCGCAATAGTCATTGAACCACTCGCAGTGGCTTTATGGAACAACCCTAAGATTAAAGGCATTAATCGGTTTGGCACTGAACATAAAATTTCCTTATACAACTTACGATACTCTCCCTTATATCTCAGATCCCTTGTCTAGTGTTCCTGAGTTACTTCTTTTACTTCAAAAGTTCAGAAAAATATCTGGGTATAAGGTTAACCTTCAAAAAAGTGAATTGATGCCTGTGACCCCAATGGAAGAGCAGCATATGTGTCCAGTTCCTTTCAAAATTAGCTCTGCCAAATTTAAATACCTTGGTATTTGGATTACTCACAGTCACAAAGATCTTTAAACCACAAATTTTCTGCCCCTCCTGGCGAACCTTAAGAAGGACATCGATATATGGGCTTCCCTGCCCCTATCCCTTGGGGGTAGAATCAACGTGATCAAAATGACAATATTGCCCAAATTACTTTATCTATTTCAGAGCGTGCCAGTGTTCCTCACCAGGACTTTCTTTACAAATTTAAATRGTGAATTGYCGTCCTTTATTTGGAATAAAAAACATCCATGGATAGGCAGTAAGATGTTACAGTTACCCCATGGTCTTGGTGGCTTGTCACTCCCCAACTTTTTATATTACTACTGGGCGGCCAACATTAGAGCCTTGCTGTACTGGTTGAGAGACGACAACCCTGTCCCTACTTGGGTAAATCTAGAGAGGAAATCAGTCATGGCGAGCTCTCTCTCTGCTTTACTTTGCTCCCGGTTACCGTTTAATCAACCTATCTCAACTTATACTTCTAATTCGGTTGTAACTCACACAGTAAAAATCTGGAATCAGTGCAGGAGGTTGTTTAAAAGTACAGAATTATTATTGTCTGCTCCAGTATCAAATAACAATATGTTTGCTCCTTCACTAATGGACTCTGTTTTCAATACTTGGAGTTTAAAGGGAATAACTTCTCTAAATGATCTTTATATAGACAATAAGTTCGCCTCATTTGAACAGTTAGCACAGAAATTTGACATCCATAAGTCACAGTTCTTCAGGTATTTACAACTGAGACATTTTGTAATGTCAAACTGGATGTTTTCCTTTACGCCTCCCAACTTCTCTTATAGATGAGATTCTGATATGTAAGTCTGTAACGAAACGCTCTATGAGCAGAATTTATTCTCTGCTCAGCTCATTTTCTGACTCCAATTTAGATTCTTTGAAG
>NW_013953471.1:52442-59932 GCF_001266775.1 Austrofundulus limnaeus
ATCGGACCAACCTACTACTTCTTTCTTGACCCAATCAACATGGGGGTTTTGTTTTAGTAAGCAATAGGCCCCTAAGAAAATTGGGAGTTGTGGGGAATGAATGATCAAAAACTGAACCTCCTCATGATGGTTACCTCCAATAGACAAATGGACAGGTGCGGTTTCCAAACTAGTGCTGGTGATTTGATGACCATCCAATACCAACACCTGGTGGTCTCTCTAAGACGGTCGTGTTAGGATAACCTGGGAAAGAGCAAAGTCAGCATCCATAAATTCTGTTTCGGCTCCAGAATCCACAAACATCTTGATGGGCTTGGTCTTACCAGCTACAGATAACTCAGTGGGTAGCTGTAGTAGTGAGTGTTCTACCGAGGCTGGACTGAGAACGTGACCCTGGACTTTTCTGGTTCTCTTACGAGGACAGGAAAAAACAATGTGGCCTGACTCACTACAGTAGTTGCACAGACCCACTTTGATCCTCCGGTCCTTCTCCTCTTTTGAGAGCTTAGATCTACCAATCTGCATGGGTTCTTCAGAGTTAGGTACTGGCTTAGACTCATTGGACTGGGCTTGTGAATATATTTCATAATACAGGTCAGAATCAAATTTTCTGGGGGCACCTCTTTTAGCTTGCCTCCTTTCATGTAGTCTCAGGTCAATCCTTGTAGCCAGATCCTCCAGTTCCCTTAGAGAGTATGGGAGTCCCCGGGCTACCAACTCGTCTTTCATGTCATCATTCAAAGCTTGGAGAAAAACGTCCTGGAGGGCCTTCTTGTTCCACCTGCTTTCCACTGCCAACGTATGGAAGTCTATGATAAACTCTGTGACTCTTCTGTTACCTTGTTTTAGGCCCAGCAGTCCACTGGTAGACTTTTTGAGGGGTAAAATGGGGCTGAAAACTCGTTGTAGTTCACGAGCAAAGTCCTGGTACCGGTAGCAGATTAACGAGTCCTGTTGCCACTCTGCAGTGCCCCATAACCTTGGTTTGCCAGAGAGTAGTGAGATAAAATAGGCTACTTTGGCTCGATCTGAGGGGAAAGAAGAGGGTTGTAATTGGAAATGAATTTCACATTGAGTTAGGAAAGCTCGACATTGTTCAGGATCACCAGGAAACATTTCTGGTAGACGGAGTTTGGGTTCGTTTCGTGGATCAGGTCTGGACAGGCCTGGTGGTAGTGAAACATGATGCTTGGAGGTGGGAGAGCTGGGACTGACAGATTAATTGTTCCAAGTAACACACAAATCATTTACTGAGGTTTCGTTTTTTTTAAAGCCCCTTCAACACCAGATTTCCAAATGCTGTCCGGTTCAGTGTTTGTCTTTATGGCCTGTTTATCTGTTAAGAAACTTGGTCTGAGCAAAGTTAAAGATCCGGACACAAAAGCAGGTTTACAGAATTTATTAAAATTCCTGGTGTGAAGCTGGAACCAAACAGGATCTCATCAGGTAATTTGAACACAGAAATAACAAATTAGCAAGGGAAACAAACTGGGTCAAATGTGCAGGGTTACGTGAGTTCACCAACCTCGTGTTAGCAGGAAGTCTCTGTAGGGAAACCCTGTCAGAGTTAGTTTGTGTCCGGGTTGCTTTGTTTATGTCACCGATACACTCGGTGGGAGTAAATGTTCCGTTAATCAGAATCAGAGTAGTGAAACAAGCCAGGGTCATGCACAGAATAAACAGAGGTTTTACCAGGTTGGAGGGTTTAGGCGGTTGTTGGGAATCCAGGACACAGGTGAGGGTCGAGAACCAGGAAGTAAGATTTGTTGTGTTGCTGGACAGGGTTGAGGCGAGAGGCAGTAATCCAATAAACTGAACCAGGGTCATTACCATCAAAGCCGATGAGCTAAGGTAACCAGGATGGGCTGAGGCGAGGATCAATAAACCAGAGGACGTAACAGGAGTCAGGGAACCAAGGCAAAAACAGGACATGGGAATAGAATGCTGGTAGATCATAGACAAGGCTGATGATAAACTGGCAACGGACTGAGGGAAACGGCTGGCTTATACTCAGATAAACTGGCAACGGACTGAGGGAGATGGCTGGCTTGTACGCAGAGGAACACATGTGAGTTGCTTGAGCTTGTTTAAGTGAGGATCTGTGAAGGGGGAAGCAGGAGCAAACAGGCTGAGAATAGGAGCTGCTAAAAACACAAGACTAGACTGTGAAAAACCAAACAAAAACTGTGGCTGAGACAAAAAAATATAATTATATTTTTTAGGGACTTCTTTGAATATCAAGGTACTTCATTGAACTTTGTAGGTCTATAACAAAAAGTACAACCAAAATTGTTAATGTCTATAAAAAAACTAGATAATCAAAGAAGCACTCCATGTCCTTGTCCTTTGTTAGGACAGACAAGTTAAATCTCTCTCTCTCTCTCTCTCTCTCTCTCTCTCTCTCTCTCTCTCTCTCTCTCTCTCACACACACACACACACACACACACACACACACACATACACACACATTGACTTTTCTATCCTCATGTGGACTTTGCATTGAAACCCAAAACCTAACCTAAACTCAATTAACATCCTAGTCCTAACACTAGCCCCTGACCCACCAATGGTATTTTCCCTGATGGGGACTGGGCCTTTGTCCCCATAAGACACACAGCCTTGTGGGTTCTCACAAGGCTATGTGTACTGGAAAGTGGCCAAAACCTGTCCCCACCAGGTAATAAAAACATGTATACACACACACACACACACACCCATGCACACACACAAATCAAGCAAGCTTATATAAACTCTCAAACATATAACCAAATAAATAATATAATATAATATATATATATATTTATATATTTATATATAATATAAACACAATAATAGGCTTTGAAGCACAAAAGTCATATTTTTGCTGAGTTCCTTTTGTATGTACATCATCCTGAATTTTGACATGACTTAGATTATGGTTCATAATTGTGGCAATAAACTAAAAAAGTTGAAGGTTTTTCCTCTCCCTGCTCCCATTTTGGCTTGTTTGTTCTGACGACAGCTGAAGTAAACATGAACAACAGTAGTAGTTTTACACCCATCTGTAAGAGAAGCTTGTTTAAAGAACACCAGTCGACCAAATCAAAGCTTTTAGAGTGCAGTCAGAGAGGAAATCTCTAAGCTTTCATATCTGCTGCCACTCTGCAAGCTGCGCAGCCAATTGGGAGTCCAAGCAGCAGCCAGAGCTGTAAAGATAGGTGATGTGATTGTTCAGCTGCATCTTTTCCCTGTTTCACCCTCACTTCTTTTATCCGCCATTTGTTTATGTCCACTATTAGCAGCTGAGATTTGCTCGGTGACCTGGTGGTCTTACCGAGCATCCTTCAGAGTGGAATACATGGGATAAAGTCCTATTCGAAAAGCCTTCTGGCTTCCTCTCAGCTGTGAGGGAACACACTCCATGGCGGGTGATCTTGCTAATTGGACCTGAGGAGGTTGAAGGCGGAACTGTCAGGTTGCACTTGGACAGAAAAGAGTGTGGGCAGGAGTTCTCATTTACCATGGTGGATGGTAATATGTCTTCAGAGGTCTGGAAGATGTTTTCCTCAGTACAGGGGTAATAAAAGAGAAAAAAGCCAGTGGAGGGAAACAAGCAGACAATTTACCATAGAAAGGAATGTTGCATACAAATGCACGCCACATGGAAGAGAAAATAAAGAAAAGATTAAGTGTAATATATTGTATTGTATACACTAATCTGCAGATTTTTCAGTTTGTAAGTCTTCATAATGTACCGGTACTGTAATCAAATATAAAGGCAACATACCAAATGTTGCATAATAAAAATAAAGAGATGAAGAAATAAAGAGGTTTTGTTGTAGAACTCGATTCCAGCAAATTGTTTTTTAAAGTTTGAACAGAAGTGTGTTTATATCTGTTCTGCCATTTTCTGCTCTTTCAACGAGACTTAAAGAGAAGACTGGTAGCTGCAGATTTTAAGTCCTGCAGGTTTGAGGCCCCTTTTTTGTCATATTTCATTTTGTGAAAACTGTTTCCCGGAAGGCCAGGTGAATCTCTGTGGTGAAATCTAGACTCTTCTTAACCCAGTATTATTTGGCTGTGGCTGGTGAAGACTTGTTTGTAAATGGCAGTGGATCCTTCAAACTGTCTTGAAATATTTGCAAGCTTTCCAATTTCATAGAAAAAAAAGTAAACATGGGAGTAGCTGCCTAGGTGGGTAGGATGTGATTGGAGGTGTGCAGCAAAATATTGTTCACAGCTTAAAATACAGCTTCAAGATATGTGTGATGATGTGGTGGAAGAGGGAACCCAGTTCAAGGCAGAGAGTTAAGTTTTAGAAAATAAAAGATTGATTTAACAAAATGAAATCAAAAGCTGTCGAGGGAGCAAACAAATACAAACTCAAGGAGACCACGGAGCACATCAGACAGTATGGTAGGGGAACAAAACAATGAACCAGCACTGAGATGAAGAACTGAACCAGAATACAGTATATACTAACAGAGAAAATGAGAAACGAGTTACAGCTGGAGAGGGGACTGATTACAAACAAGCGACAGGAGAGCATAATACAATGAGTGACCTAGAAAACAGACTGAGGAATGATGAGTGGTAATTACACTGAGAAGACACACGAGGGCGACATGAACAAAACAACAGACAAAAAACATTCTCAACAGTACATCCCCCTCAACGAATCGTCTCCGACGATTCAGAGAACTAACACGGGTGGGAGGTGGGGGAACTAAAAAACAAAGACAGGACGGAGGGCACGAAACAAAATCCAACAAGGGGAACACAAACAAAGACACAGAAAAAAGAAGAAACAAAAAACCGACAGCAAGTCCTGGGGAAAAAGAAAAAAATAAAAAAACAGTCACTAAGACGACCCTAGGCGCACCTGAAGGGTCAAAAAAGTTCTGGCAGACGGCCATGGACTCGGCCGCGGCGAAGGCGGAGCACTGGAGGACGGCCGTGGACTCGGCTGCGGCGAAGGCGGAGCTCTGGAGGGCGGCTGTGGACCCGACAACGTCGGAGGCGGAGCTCTGGAGGATGGCCGTGGACCCCGCCACGTAGGAGGCGGAGCTCTGGAGGACGGCCGTGGACCGGGCTGCGTCAGAGGCGGAGCTCTGGAGGCCGGCAACGGAGGAGACTCAGGAGAGGCCGGCAACGGAGGAGACTCAGGAGAGGCCGGCAACGGAGGAGACTCAGGAGGGGCCGGCAACGGAGGAGACTCAGGAGGGGCCGGCAACGGAGGAAACTCAGGAGGGGCTGGCAATGGAGGAGACTCAGGAGGGGCCGGCAACGGAGGAGACTCAGAAGGGGCCGGCAACGGAGGAGACTCAGGAGGGGCCGGCAAAGGAGGAGACTCTGGAGAGGCCGGCAATGGAGGAGACTCTGGAGAGGCCGGCAATGGAGGAGACTCAGGAGAGGCCGGCAATGGAGGAGACTCTGCAGAGGCCGGCAACGGAGGAGACTCAGGAGGGGCCGGCAACGGAGGAGACTCTGTAGGGGCCAGCACGGGATGAGACTCTGCAGGGGCCGGCTCTGGATGAGACTCTGCAGGGGCCGGCTCTGGATGAGACTCTGCAGGGGCCGGCTCTGGATGAGACTCTGCAGGGCCAGCTGGAGGTTCGACTGCAGCCAGCAGCGTGAGCCCAGCGGGGACTGCAGCTGCAGGCGCTGGCTCTGACTCTGGCTCCGTGGACTTCATCACAGGAGCCGTGACAGGCGGGAACAACAGCTCCACCAGAGCTGCTGCCATGCACACCGTCAGAGCTGCCAGGGTGGTCACAGACATATCCTCCCCCCTAAGACCCTCCCCACAGGAGGTGGAAGCATCACCCCCAGTAGAGTGCAGGGGGTAGTTGAGGTGTCGTTCGTCTGGGGAACACACGTGGAAGTGGCTGCACTGAGTCCAGCTGGAGCAGAGGTGGAGGTGGACGCATTCAGCCTCGCTGGAGTACAGGTGGTTGTAGCCACATCAACCCCCTCCTGAGGGTGAGAGGCAGTGGAAGTGTCTCGCCTCTTTGGCGCTGAAATGAAAGTTAAAGCGTCCCGCCTTGTCGGGACCCAAGTGGTACTGGATCCTCCCGAAGGCGGCACAGAGGTGAGAGGCGTCCGGGACTTCCTCGGACGTGGCACAGGTGGAGGCGGTGTCCGGGACCCTCTTGTGCGAGATGCTGGCGGGCTAGGCTGAAATGGAACTGGGACCAGATCCATCGACTTGACCGAGCAGTACCCGAAGTACTCGGGGAATAATGGGTCCAGCTCGGGGTCATGGTCCGGGTCGAACTCGAGTTCACTGTCCAGGGGCTCGGAGCAGAAATCCTCAGATGGCTCCGGAGGAACCGCCGCCTTCCTCCGCCGGCGACGGTGGCTCCGAGAAGAACCAGATGGGTGAGTGGGTCTTATGGCCAGGCGAGTCCCCCAAAACTGCATCCTGGGTCTCTCCTCTTCCTCCACAAGGAAAGGGGACGGAAGGACCTCTACCTCCGGACTCTGGTTCTCCCATGTCCCGGCAGGCTGAACAGGATCGGTCCGGAAACCACCCACCCGGATTTCAGCCTGCGGCTGCTTGCTCCGCCACGGCTGCTTGCTCTGGTGAGTCCCGGTCTGTCTCTGATGTGGTCCCTTACCCCCCTCGCTAAGAGGAGCTAAGAGGTTCTCCTTTTGAATGAGTTCCAACAAACTTAATCTCCTGGAGGTTTCGAAGGCTGGCTGGTTCATTCTGTGATGATGTGGTAGAGGAGCGAACCCAGTTCCAGGCGGAGAGTTAGGTTTTAAAAAATAAAAGATTTATTTAACAAAATTAAATCAAAAGCTGTCGAGGGAGCAAACAAATACAAACTCAAGGAGACCACGGAGCACATCAGACAGTATGGTAGGGGTACCAAACAATGAACCAGCGATGAGATGAAGAACTGAATCAGAATATATACTAACAGAGGAAATGAGAAATGAGCGACAGCTGGAGAGGAGACTGATTACAAAACAAGCAACAAATGAGCATAAAACTGAAGAAATTTTGTAACTGATTAATTGAATATTAGATTCAGTTTTGTATTTTATACTTTCTGATCATTTCAGTCTGTAAGGTTAAAACAGACAAAGAGTTGGTGTATGTGTGTTTATCATGTGTTATTTTAGCCTAAACGAAACTGAGTGACGTTTCTGACGTAAAAGGTAACACCTCTGGGGTGTAACCAGGAAGGGATGAACTTTATAAGCTCAATTCATTATTATAGTAGAAAGAAGTTGTCAGTGTTTTTGCAAAGTGTCTGCTCAGAACAGAAGATAATGAAACAGGAGCAAGCAGAAAGTACAGCAGCAGACAGAGGATGAAAAACAGGTAGAGCCAGTTAAACTAGGAAACTTACCAGACTACAAGCTCCCACAGACACACCCATCAGCCCCACCTCCCTACCCACACTCTACCTGTAAACCGGAGAATGATACTAAGCCTAGTGCAACAGGAATAACTGGTAACAGACACTGTATCTCCACGATTAGGAGGAGGTATTTATCT
>NW_013953471.1:61479-63278 GCF_001266775.1 Austrofundulus limnaeus
TATAGTAAGGGATTCATAGCTTGTACAGCTTAAATTTCAAAGTCACTGCTACTTTCATGTGGAGGATAGTCAGGAGGGACTATCCCTAGGAGGGACACTGGGAATATTCAATATACTGTACAAGATCTCTTAACTAGAAACTATAAGTTTCTACATTTTTTTTTTCGTTTCAAAAACATGGAGATGAAAGTTTGACAAAATCAATAGCAAAACTTAGTTAAGTTTAAGTCTGAAGATTAAAACAAAAAAAATCCCAAAGTTTATTATCTTACAATTATGTTTTGTCAACTTTTTATCTTTTTTATGACGTAGTGTATTTTTCCTTTTTCCAACTCTGTTTGGTCAATAAATGTCTGTTGTTCTGCATTTTTATTTCCAGCATCTTTTCTTTTTTTTCTTTTTTAAGATAAGGAGTGAGCTAGCTTTCTCCCACAGCCTTAAAGCTGTGGCGTGCATGGTGTACGACTCCTAGTTTCTGATTCTATTAAGCAAAGGATTCAAAATGTTAATTGTTAAAAATGTGTTAACTAGCCACAGGGTGTCCTTGTACTTTATCAGTTTCATAAAAAAATGTGATAAATGGTAACCGTCCCATGATTCTGTTCTATTTGTTCTTTAAGTTTCTTAAGTTTAAGTTCACCCCAGGCTGTAAATATTTTATCTACAATAATTATACATGTATATTTTACCTACAGTTACTCAATTTGTCTTTTATGGCATTATACTTTTTATTGCATCCTTAACATTTTAATCATATTATTATTGATGTCTAACAATACACCGTTCTCTACTGAGGCTGCTTGTTGCCCCATCAACACCCTGCTCTCATGCAGACATTCCCCTTTGACATCACTACATGTTAACTCACAGGCAAATATCTCAACAACAGTTTATCACGGCAATACAAATTTTATGTTGCAATTTTTGATCAATTTCTTCTTTCCATAAATGCATTAATATGCATTATATATATATTTTTTTGTTTAACATGCCAGGTACTTTAATGGCAAAAAGTCTATAGTTTTCTGAGAAGGGAGAGTTTTCTCATCCACCCTCCTTCTAGTCCTGTTTTAAAAAAAATGCTTTAACTTGAGGGGGCTGTCATCATCATCATTATAAAATACATTGCTTCCTGTATGAATGATAAGCTTCTTCAGAGTTGTATTTTCTGCTGTTATTTGCAGAATCTTTTCTGTGAGGTCAGACACTTTATCAGCAAAACTCAGAACTTTGACCTTTTTCTTGTTCCAGAAGTCTCTGCACAGGTCTCAGCGTACAACCTTGGGCCAAATCAAAACAAAACGGGAGCTCTGCTCAGCTCCGTTCCAGTCAGACCACCTTACTTGTGGATCTGCGTAATAGCTATCTCTAATAGTATTTTCAGTTTTAATAACACATATTACTATGCCTTCGGTTGATGGTGATTCTCGTTCACTGGGTCCATAAATATATCTATCGAACCATGAATAGGTGTCCTCATTAACTGTAATGATCACCAAAATAGGCATTTAATACAAAGGAATAAGATTTAATATTTATTTATTATACTTACTTATGGTGTTTGTCAAGACTCTAACGTTATTTAGGTTTATTTTAGGTTTGTTGGGGCCGTTAGATTTGTTTCCCACTTGATAACATCACAGTGTGGAGCTCCCTGAATGACACAATATGCTTCAAGAGGGAATACCAAACCTGTTAAAGACACCAACAATTCCTAATGCAATCACAAGTTTCCAGTTTCCTAAAGCATGTTTACTCCCTTAAACACTGCACTCCTTAATTCCTTTCCCAGAAAGTAA
>NW_013953471.1:64278-83555 GCF_001266775.1 Austrofundulus limnaeus
CAGTTAACCTAAAAGTTACCCCCCTCGAACACACAATCCCCAAACTAAAAAAAATAATAATAATAATAATAATACATCAAACTTATATAGGGCTTTTTAGGATACTCAAAGATGCTTTCCAAGAGGGGAAAAAATAAAAATTATCATTAAGATGGGAAGGCCTGCTTGAATAGGTGAGTTTTGAGTAGTGATCTGAAGAGAGTTAGAGAGTCAGAGTTCCTAATTTTTTTGAGGAAGAGTGTTCCAGAGGAGTGGGGTAGCAGCAGAAAAAGCTTGATCCCCTGGGGTGCTATGCTTCTGATGAGAGTCAAAAAGTTAGAGTCAGAGGAATGGAGATGTTGGGTAGGAGAGTATTGATGAAGGAAGTCCATGAGCTATGGGGGCACGAGGTTATTGAGGGCTTTGTAGTTGTAGTGTAGGAGCGTAGGAATATTCTTTTCAGAAGAGGCATTGTAGACGAACTTATGACGGGAACCTCTGTGGATGTAGGGGTGACGTGAGAGGAGTCCATGTTGTTTTAGAGTTGTGATGAGGTCTGTTGGTAGACCTGTCTGGTGATTGAGCCAGAGGAGCTGTGAGGAGGCATACCGAAAACCATAGCCAGGAAAGTAGTGATGAATGGAAGACGCCACAGAAAGGCTAGGAGACTGGGAACAGTCGCCTCGGAACAAGTGATAAGCTGGGTTTGTGGTCTGAAAAACTCGTTGAAGCGGAGCAGTGAAAGCGGGGCACGTTAAGCCAGTTTCTCGCAGCTGTAGCACAGGAACCAGACTGCATCAGATGTAAGCCAGGCTGAGGTGTAATCCAGTGGCGAAGCACCAGAGAGCGCCAAATAACAGGTGAAAAAAGATAAAAAGTGAAAAAGCAAATTAAAACTAACTTAGTAAGATAAAACCAACTGTAAAACAGACATTAGTCTTTAGTCTGATGGAGAAACAGCAGCCATACATGCCAGTGTCCTCTCCCGTCCACTTTCAATCTAACTTAAGTTGTACAAATACATGTTCCTTACAAATGTGGCACAATTTAGAGGAGAAATTAACAGGCTTTCCAAGAATATAACATTCATTGCCAATTAACATTGTTAAAACAAAGAAATTATCTATTAAACACCAATGTTCTTACTTTTTGTGCTAATTCATGATTATTTTTATTATATTCCTGACATGGTGTGATTTTACAGTAACATAGCTAGGCTGTTTTCAGGTCAAGGCTTACCTTTGGCATTTAATTCATGAATAAATGTAGCATTTCCAACAACTCTGAAAATATTGAGAAAATTTGTCATTTTTTAATTTTAAAGTTCAAAACTCAAGCATTCCATAAGACTCACAAGGAAATTGAGAAAATGGCGAAAGTTGCAAGACATCTTGGAGGTTCTTCATAACAGCTGTTCAACGAGTATTTCTATTTGTAGGGGAGTTTCCAAAATGTCTTGAAAAATCTCGGAGGTTTTTACAGGGCCTCTCTCTGCTATGGCTGAAATTTAGAACATGCTTGAAAATTTTAACAAATTTACTTCCAAAATAATCAGTCATCATCTGGGACCCTTTCTCAATTCATCACAATGGGTTAGAGACAAAAATATAAAATGATGAAACTGAGCCACAGTCAAAAATCATAAAAATAACGGACAGAAACAGTGTGCATATCTGTGTTTCGATTGTTGTACAATAATTCAAACTTGCCATACATAACAGTTCAGCGTGGTACCAAGTGAAAATTTGCTAAATTTCTTGCCATTTTGAGGCTTCTTTTGAAGTGGCTCGACTTCCAGGAAATCTGTATTTAACAAAGTAGCCAGGAGACGAAGTTTTCTTAGTAGTCGCCAATAGTTGCAATAGAGTAATCAGTATTTGTGCATACAACACCTGGGGTCAGATTTATAAAACTGGCATACGCACAATTTGAGCCCAGAAACTTGTGTACGCCACTTTTTATGCCAAGGTTGTGATTTATAAAATCCAAACTTAATGTGAAAATGTGCGGTGCCTCATGCCAGCTCTGACCCATGCATTCGCTCATTTTGGAGATGGGAAACTGCGACACAGATGGTGAAGTGAGGAATTAGAGCCACTTTGTCTAATGGTCACTGTCAGATTTTTAATTTACCTTCATAATCAGACATATTTTATTGAACATTATCATCAGCTTTCTAACAGTAATATTTATGCTTCTGCTGCTGAGCCATGAGGACCTTTGAAATAAAAAAACTTAAATCTTAAATGAAAGTTCCCGTGAGCAAATCCCTTCATCTGCTTTCTCCTTATGACCCTGATCCACACAGACCCCTCCCCGACAAGAACAGCAGGACAGCAAAAGTCACGCTTTGGATACACGCGCAGGGCGCATCCACCTCACCAGTGTGAATGTTATAAAACTTCACGTTTAAAGTCCGTATTTGTCACGCGCGGGGGGGGGGATGCGTGCATGTGTGCGTGTGCCCGCGCGCGGGGGGTTTCTGCCGCAGATAACAGAGCAGGCAGGAGGGGAAGCAGACGAGGAGAAGAGGGGGAACTTATTTCTAATTTTATCTGACTTATTTAATGTAATTTTTATTGTTTTTATCGTCCTGCAGGCTCTGAGGGAAAATTAATTTGAAGCTGAGTTTTTTTTAGAAAAATGGTTAGATTACTCTAAAGCAAAATGAGGGAAAATCTGTGTCAATTACAGACATTCTGTTCACGTGAGCAGCTGTCAGTCAGCACCTGTCATCCTCCAGAGGCACGACGGAGCGTGTCTGAACCAATCACTTATGTTGACATTGATCAGCTGACTGATTTAAATACATCTTAACATTCATGAGGTACTTTGCATTGACTGTTTATGGTTTAGTGTGGGCATGTAGAGGGTAGAACCTGAGGCGGGACCTCGTGCGCAACCTCTGATGTGCGGCTGTGATTTATAAAGGAAAGATGAGCAGAAAAGTACGTACGCACGGTTTTATGAATCTGAATTTTTTTGGCGTACGCCATGTCGCCTTTTGGCCGTACATTCACTTTTAGTATGGTTTCCACGCAATCCTTTATAAATGAGACCCCAGAGCTGTGCTTATAGCTATTGCTGTAGAAAATACAAAATGTTTCAGCCCTGCTCTAACAAACCTGAGCACATCACAGCAATACTAAATAAAACGTTATGATTGACATAATAACTCAAAGTGTCAAAATCACACCAAAAGTAAATATTTTTTTATTAATAAATAAAAAACTAAAGAATAAGTTTGAGAAATTAGCTTGGTGATGGTCAAAAATCAACAAATGGAAGAAAGTGATTGAACTTGAAGTGAAGTGTAGTTTACGCTCTCCACACACAGGCTCACAGCTGCATTTTAACAAAGAAAAAATGCAAAACAGACCGAATCTCGTGACGCCATTCTTGTAGTGTCCCTTTCTGGTCTCTGGTTCCGATTCTGCTCGGTTCGGCTCTTTGTCAGCTGCTGGACTCTCACTCGTCTCTCTTTGTCTCGTCTGCTCACTTCTGGGGCTGATGCTGTCGGCTGGTTCTGCTTCGGAGCTGGGCCGGCTGGCTACTCACTCTGTCTGGTTCTTCGGTGCTGGGTGCTGCTTACGGTGGCTGGTGCTCCGGCTGGCTCCTGGCTGGCTCCTCTCGGCCGATGCTGTCTACTGGCTTTTGGGTCGAATGTCAATAAAACTCTAATCTAACCAAACTGAATGACGAAGAGGCGATTTCTCAGCTTTGGACATGTTTATTCACGAGAGAAACAAAAAGCGTCTACCCAGCTAACATGTTTACTCCTAACTCCTGCCAGAGAAGCGCGTGCCCCCGAGACAAGCGTGAGCGTGCCTGGCTCGTTCACATTCCTTAAAGGGCCAGTACACACCTGAAAATATACGACAGAAGCAACCTGAAACCTGCACAGTATTCAGTTTCTCAACTCTTGTTTTGTCATTTACTTTTAAAGCTTCCAACCAGAGATCCTTCACACCTTTATGAAATATCTCACTGACACGAAAATGCACATTGACTGATTTCAAACACTTTGTTATGGACACCTTCACTTGTACAGAAGTACTCTCAGCCCTACCTGAGTACCCCTTTCTACACCGAGTTGAATCTTTCCTGCTTGACTGAGCTTTTACAGTGCAGATGCTAACTTTTACAATAGAGCTCCTGATCTTATTTGTTTGGGCTCAACAGAACAGAACCACTGACTTAAATGACATTCAGGTTGTATTTCATTAACATGTACTTTTGACATTTTGTGCTTTTGAAATTTAGGTAACTGCTCACACATACTTTTGTAGCTTCTTTTGTAGCTAAAGACATCTACCACAAGTCACTTCATGCTTGCCTTGGCAGATGCCCCAACTTTGATTCAACTGGAATAGTTTTATTAATACCTTTATAGTTTGAGCATAGCCAGATGTTTTCCAGATCCCTTGCCCTGTCTCCTAACAACAATGTGTTCTGTTTAGCTTCATATCTATCTCTGAGTAGTTATTGGGCTTCTATGGGAGAGAAGGCATAGGTTTGTAATGGTGGGCACAAGAATGAAATTATATTAGCAGTGGTGGGAACAGCTAACCAAAATATTAACTTCACTAACATCTAAACTGCTACACAAAATTCTTGGTTCCGCTTAAGGATAAAAAATGTAAATTACATGGTAAATGGACTGTACTTATAAAAAACAACTCCTTTCAACACATTTTTATTCAACCCTCAAAGTGCTTTACACTACAATCTGTGTCTTTATTTACACATTCACACACATTCATTCAGCACTCTAATAGACCTCTGCAAAGCTAAATCAATTTATATAAACTAATCAGTGCTTTAAATCACATCCATACACTGATGGGACACATCACATCTCTATCAAGGCTGAGAACATCTTCATCCCTGAAAGAGTGACTGCTGGCCTGTAGATGAGCGTAAACTGCAGAGTCCTGCCCTGTTGATATTACTTGTCTGTGCTGGCTCATTCTTTTAAACAATGGCTGTTCCTCCTGACACTTAACCGCATACAAAACCTTGTCCTGTTTGTGCTGGGAAACTGGATCTTTGGGATGAACCAATCTTTGCCACAATGTCTTTTAGGGTTTGAAAGCCACTGAGACATCATGTTTAGAGAATAAACTTCTCAGTTTCTCTGAAAATCCTGCAACATACAGAATGACCACTGGTTTGAGTCTGAGGTCTTCACTTTCACCTGGTTGTTGGCTGGAATCCCATTTGGGTTTTTTGTCTGCTTTCAGGAAAGCCCAATTAGGATAACCACACTGCTCCAGGGCCTGTCTTGTGTGTGATTTCTCTTTCTCCCTGGCTTCTGGGTTAGTGGGGACACTGTCTGCTCTGTGGTACAGAGTTCTGATGACTCCTAACTTTTGTTCCAGTGGGTGGTGGGAGTCAAAGTGCAAATTCTGGTCTGTGTGGGTGGGTTTGAAATATATGTCCGTTTCCAACCATCCTCCAAACTGCGCCAGCCTGCCATCTTTTACATCTTCTCGTGTGAACGTTATATATTTATCCACCGATTTGATGTGATCAGTGAAATGTTGGACTTGCTGGGGTTTAATTTTAACCCAGATGTCTTCAACTTACCTGAACCAATGGCTCGGTGGTGTCCCAGTAAAGGACATCGGAACTCTCTTTTCCACCTCCTCCATGTACAGGTTTGCAACAATCGGGGAAACTGGGGAGCCCATAGCACACCCATGTTTCTGCTTATAGTAGTGCACCCCATATGTGAAGTAGGTTGACTCCAAGCACAGTTTCAGGAGTTGGCACAGTTGTTCTGTGGAAAGAGTGATTCTGTTGCTCAGATTGGCTGAGAGTGGTGTCTGATTTTAATATTACACAGACCACATCCACTACCTCATCACCGGGAATGCATGTAAAGAGTGATGTGACATCAAAAGACACCATAGTTTCATCTTTCGCCATGATGACATCCCTCACCTTGTCCACAAAGTCCATGGTGTAATGGATGTGATGATCTGACATGCCAACCAAAGGACCAGGTACTGATGCCAGATATTTGAAAACTTTGTAAGTGGCAGAGTTAATCATGCTAACAATAGGTCTTACAATACATCATTTTTGTGAATTTTGGGTAAACCATACAGACTAGGAGTGGCCTCACCTGGGTACAGTGTGTGGTACAGAATGTGGTTAATAGCCTTGTCCTGCTCTAACTTTTTCAGGCACTCTATCAACTTCTTCTTGTATCCACTTCCTGGATCTCTTTTCAGTGGCTTGTATGTGGTCTTGTCACCATGGAGTGTCATAACCATCTCATGGTAGTCTTTCTTTTTTCAAAATCTCTGTGCACCTTCCTTTGTCTGCTGGAAGAATGATGATGTTCTTGTCCTTGCTGAGGGTGGTGAGAGTGTCTCTCTCTTTTCAATTGATGTTGGAAGGTGGTGGTTTTGCATTGCTGAGACAGGCTGAAACTTTGTTTCTAAGTTGTTCTGCTTCAAATCCTGGGATTTTGTTGTTGCAAATGGCTGATTCTGTGGCTGTGATCATCTCAACCAGAGGAATTCTTCTTGGTGCAACTGCAAAGTTCAGTCCTCTGGATAGGATTTTGCTTTCGGGCTGGATGAGCTCTCTGTCAGATAAATTCTTCACCCACTTCTCTTTCTCCCTGGCATTTGCTTGTGCTCCTGTGTGTTGTTCCACCTTCTGTGAGTTCTTGGAATCATGAAGGGACTGTCAAGTTACCAGTAAACTTCTTTTGTTGTTGGGTCTTGGACTTGATATGCTGAGCTAAACCTGCCTTTTCTGTAAAATCCATAATCTGCTGGAATGTGGTCTGATCTAGACGTGTTGTTAATTCTTGTTGGATGTGTTCTTCTTTGGCTTCTATAACTTCAATGGTAAAGTCAGTCTGTCTTATTTGTTCATTCAAAAGCTGGGTCTGTGCCCTCTGTAGGAAGGCTCTTAGGAAAGATGCCACTTTGTCTACAATGGAGATTAAATCTCAGATGGTTTCTGTAGTCCTCCTTCTTTTTTGCTGTTTGCTCAAACTCTCKAACTAGTTTCAGGCAATCCTGGCCAAAGTGGATCAAAATGTTCTGATGCATCTCAGTAATCGAGGTAGAAAAAGCAAAAAGAAAAAAAAATGGTCCTCTGGACAAATTCTTTTATAATGAAATGTTTCGTCTCTCCTCCAAGAGACTTCTTCAGTCTGAGGAGTTTCAGGTGAACTCAGCCTTATAAGCATTGCCTCCACATGGTGGACAAACAGGTTGGTCACATGCAAAACAGGACCATCAGCAAAACAATAGGTCGTTAGTGCCTTGATTGGCTCTATATATCTATCTATCTTTAAACACACCTCTATCCTTCAATTCCCTCTCAATCCCACTGGCACAGATGTCACAGTAATGGTTTCAGTTTTACAGTCAGTAGCTAAATGTCAACACAGACATCAAAACAAACCTAGGTAATGTGACAAACATAAGTCAGCATTATTTTAAATGTTTTAAAATGCTTTTTAGATTACAGATAAAAGTGTTCTTATCTCTTAGCGGTGAAATTTGATAAAATAGTTTGTTACAGTAGAGTCAGAAGGCATAGCTAAAACGCAGACTTAAAGCAGGAAGTTCAGTGTAGTAGGAGCAGGGAGGGAAGGGACCTGTCATAATCTGTGTTTATTTTCATTATTTTTTTAGTGTTTCAGTGTTCCCCTGTGTTTCTCTGCTCTGCAACCCCACCCACGCTCACCTGTTTCCTTTTGTGTCTCCTCCAGGTGTTTCTCATTTGTCTTCATTAGTTTTCCTTTATATTTGGTGTCTTGTCCTCAGTTTGTGTCTGATCATTGTGCTGTTTCCAGCCAGTGTGGTGTCCTCTCGTGCTCATGTTCTTCGTGCCTTTTTCTGAGTCATCCTTGTAAGTTGTTGCTGCCACTGCAGTCCTCCTTTGTTTGTTAAACTTTATTTTACATTTTGGATTTTGCCTGCACCCGGGGTCATTCTGCCGACACACCTCACAGAATGATCAGACCAACGAACCCAGCCTGCAAGCAATTTTTCTGCTCCACTGGCGGAGGAGGTTTTTTCTGCTCCTTGCTGCTTCCAGGAGGTCCAGCCCTCCTCCACCTTCCACTGAGGGTTGGTGGTCCAGCCTTGCACCTTCTGTTGGGGATCTCCTCCGTCACCCGAGTCCCCCCCGGCCGGTTCTCCTCCTCCAGCGTCTGAGGAGCCTGAGATCCTGTTGCTGCCACCATGGGAGGACCAGGTGATGCACTCACTGATTAAAGGCTCTCTGATGATCCTCCAGTGGACCTCCACCCTCACCAGTTAGCAGCTCCTTTGCCAGCAGTTTGAGGACATTATGGCAGTTTTTCCAGATCTGCTGCTGCTGCCCGGCCACCGGAGGGTCAGTGACTATGCTCGGCGGATCCTGGCTGAGCGTCCTGAAACCCACCCTCCTACCCCTGTTTTATTGTCGGGGTTCCTGTAGCCGAACCGGTGGTTCCTGCTCCTGAGTGTACTGGGTCATCAGAGTCTACTGGGTCATCTGAGTCTATTCCTGAGTTTTCCGAGTTTAGTGAGTTGGTGGTTCCAGTCCCATTTCCAGAGTTGGTGGTCCCAGTGGTTCCAAAGTTGGCGGTCCCGGTGATTCCAGAGTTGGTGGTCTCATTGTCTCCTGAGTTGGTGGTCCCATTGTCTCCTGAGTTGGCGGTCCCAGTGTCTCTTGAGTTGGCAGTCCCAGTGTTTCCTGAGTTGTCGAGCCCCGAGTCGGCGATCATTGAGGTTCGTGGGTCAGCTGCTGGTGCCTCCACGACATCTGAATCGGCTGCCATCACCTCCTCTTCACCTGTGTTGTCGCCTGTCGCCTCCTCTTTGCCTGAGTCATCGCCCGTTGCCTACTCTTCACCTGGGTCATTGCCCATCACCTCCGCATTGCATGTGTCATCGCCCATCGCCTCCTCATTATCTGTGTTTGCCATCGTGGACACTTCGGCTCCATCAACTTCCGCCGGCTCTTTGTCTGCTCCCACCTCCTCCCTTGGCTCTTCGTAAGCTCCCGCCTCCTCCCTTGGCTCTCCATCTGCTCCTGCCTATTTCTGTGGCTTCTCGTCTACTCCCGCCTCCTTCTATGGATTCTTGTCTGTTCCTGTTGGGCTTCGCCGTGGGTGGTCACCTGGCCATGCTCCAGATCTCCTACTACGTGTTTGATGGTCTTCGGGCTGTCCCCCTGAACCGTGTTTTGTCCTTGAGTCTGTGTTGTCACGTGTTTCCCTGGGTCTCATCCCTCCTTTTTTTGACGTCGGGAGCCTTTGTTGAGGAGAGGGTCCTGTCATAATCTGTGTTTATTTTCCTTACTTTTTAGTGTTTCAGTGTTCCCCTGTGTTTCTCTGCCCTGCAGCCCTGCCCACACTCACCTGTTTCCTCTTGTGTCTCCTCCAGGTGTTTCTCATTTGTCCTCATTAGTTTTCCTTTATATTTGGTGCATTGTCCTCAGTCTGTGTCTGATCATTGTTCTGTTTCCAGCCAGTGTGGTGTCCTCTCATGTTCATGTTCTTCGTGCCTTTTCTGAGTCATCCTTGTAAGTTGTTGCTGCCACTGCAGCCCTCCTTTGTTTATTAAACTTTATTTTACATTTTGGATTTTGCCTGCACCCAGGGTCATTCTGCCGACAAACCTCACAGGGAGGAGGAAAAAAGGCAGTGACAAATTAAAATTTCTGCTACTTTAGTACTTATATTTAAACACCAGTGACAATAAGGGTGTATTTACAAGAACAGCATTGGCAAATACGTGCCGCAACTCAAAGGAGACGAGATGCTCCTTGTACCCTAACTTACAACGGCTCATTTGTTGTAGTGCAGTGGTAGCATTAGCAACTATAAAGGGCTAATGGCTAACATGTGTCTTAGCAACAGTGACTCATGAAGTCCAAAAAGGCGTATGTTTCCTGTAGTTGGTTCGGTTTGAGGCTGGACTGCATTTTCCACCAGAAGTGAACCACACTAGAGGTCATTTGGAACCGGACCAGGACCCCTTCAAAAATGGGTCTCTGTCCAGATGTTTGGCTTGCACCACAGTTCACATGAGTGTATTCACACCTGCACAGCAATGTCCGAACCAACGAGGCAAAACAAACTCTGGTTCATTTAAAGTTTACTAAATGTGTCAGGTGTAAATAGACCTTAAAAAACAATAGTGGTATGCGCCTGATTTTAGTTCAAAGGTGTGTCTTTGTTTCACTCTTTTAATTTTGAAACAAAATCAGAAAATGAGCTCTGTACTTGAGTGATGTACCAGCTGCAAAGGATGCTGGGGGAAAAAATCTAAAAATATTATTTTTTCTAACTTTTTAAAATGGTTTCTAGTCTAGACTTGGTTTTTCTTTACAAAGTTTTGTTCAGTTTTTGTTTAAGTTTATGTGAAATTCTCTGTTTATGCCCGTGAACTGAAACCATGAATGAGATGTTCTGGTCCAAATATAAGAGAACGAACAGGAAAATTATTGACCTTGGTTTGAGGTTGTTTCTGTATGACTCCTGGTGATTGTTTGATGAGGCTCTGCTTGCAGCACAACTTTACTGAACATGTTAAAATGAATATTGTTGAGTATACCAAGGATGCAGCAATGTATTTCATAGAATTTTATTAGTAAAGAAAATAACTAATATTTTACGGGGAGTTGCGTCTATTATTTATGAAGTTAATGCAAATGCTAAACCGCTCATCAAAATAATCGTATTAGCAGAACTGCGCCCACTACTGGTCAGTCCTCACTTGGGCTTAACAACCTTTCAAACAACTAAACAAAAACAGCCCCTTTGGTAGTTTGCTCATGCCTGGTCAGCTTCTGTTCTGCTAAGCCTCCACAGGAGAGCTCTGTTCTGTCTCTCCCTTCTCCTGGATAATAATGACGTCCTGCCTGACTAATATAGCACCGCTTTGAAGTCTGACCTCCACCCACCAACCTCTCACCCTCCTTTTCTTCCACTGTCCTTTCTGTTACAGGGATGCTGCATGGAAAGAAGGAAACAAACTGCAGTTTTTGCAGCTTTTTAATAATAACATTTACTCATTTGTCCCCTTAAAACTCAGTGAAACAATGCTTCATTTCTTGTTAAAAGTGGTTATGAAATGTTTTGTATATATATATATATATATATATATATATATAAGTCAGTATATATACAGTATATATAGACTAAATGTGATAAGACAGAACTATTACTCTTTGCACAACATGCCATATTTCAAATTAAAGGGCTGATTTAGATCTCAAATTACAAGTTCTGAATTGCTGTGCAAACTAAAAACAACTTCAGAACTGCATGTGATTCTTTGGCCTCCTTGTAGCTCTTTCTGACCTTGATTTTAAAAAGTGTTTAATAGATTAAATTTTTATTTGTTTTAATAAAAATTTTTGTTGAATAACTATTAATGTTTGATATGATCCTTGAATAAATTTCAACCAAAACATGTTAAAGCCCCTAGATATTCAGATCCATCAATGCATGTATACATGAAAAAGTCCTGTCTGTTTTTGGCCCAATATCTTTATAAGATCGGGTTTTCTCAAGAACTTATTTCATACACAATGTCTAAACAACGCTCCTGCCTCCTAAATTACAGCCTGCATCTTAAAGCTGTGCCACAAGAATTTATTTATTTTTCAAATTTTCAGAAACATTTTTTACAGAGCCTGCCTATCTAGTGAAGTTGGATTTAAATAAATATTTCATAATCCAACATTACTATCTGATTGTAACGTGTGATAGTGTAGAGGTTTTTAATTCTAAAATTAAACAAACTCTGTAAAAAAATGTTTAATTTCACCTTACGGGGGCACCACTAAAGTTTTTGTAGTAAAAATTCAGAAAAAATTTTTCTCTTAATATTCAATCTCTAAATATGAAGACGTTTAACTCTTTCATTTTAATGATGGCATGAGACAAGAAAATAAACTGACAGAGAAATATCACATTTGGAAATACATCCGAATATTATTTAAAATGAGGTTCAGAGGGAAATACATGCATTACAAGTCATTTCTCTGACAAAAACACACTTTATAATCAGTTCCGTAAACTTGATCAAGGAGTGGCGTAAGTTGTCTGACATGATTACCATGTGAACAACTTTCTAACATATTTCAGTGAGACACTAACTCGCTATTGCTAAGCCTACTGCTAAAAAAGAGGGAGCTCAGGGGAAGAAGAATGAACATTGATATATTCTGATCTGATTAGAGTCTTTGAACACACCATCAGATTATTTAAGCAAGATATTTCCTAGCGGCAAAGTTTGTGGATGCCAGAATGGATACTTCTATGCTAATTGGGCTGGCACGTGAAGTCCAACCAAATCTGTGACTTAGCTGTGCAGAAGCTCCCTGGTCATCTGGATTGCCGGTTTGCATTCACTGGAGAATGTTGTCCAGCGCACCGTGGCGGCTGCGTTCCTTGCGGGCACACTGGTGGTCGTCCGACTTGAATTAAATCAGCCTCATCGTTTCAATGTAAATTTCCTTCCTGAAAATCTCTTTCAGAACAAACTACAAAAAGGAAATAAAGTTGGAAAAACGAATGGCCTCGCCCCGGGATGGGGGAAGCCAGAGCTGAAAGCTACCCTTTCCTCAAAATACTTCATAGAACTCCACACATGGCAGAACAATGAAAAACTCCTTGTTCACAAAGGAACTTCTCATTGGTTAAGACTTTCTGCAGTGGTCACATGACCTATCAGGACATGTAACAGAAGAACAGAGTAATATTTAATCAAAACAGATCAAGTTACTAAACAATGTCATGATTATTACAGTAATTAAATCAGAGCACCAAGGTATTGTTTTGACACTTCACAGATGCTGTTTATAGTTATAAATGGAAAACATGGGTGAAAAATAAAACGTTTTCAGGGTTAATAGATACGTTCAACATGGTGCAAAATAAAATGTCCAGAGGGTGGCGTTGCTGACCCACAGATAAATCTGATGGGAGTCTTTTGATGTTTTCTGTCTCTTCGTGTTTAACATCAGGGGCCCTTTGATGTCAAACAATGTTTATTCTAGTCTTATTCTGAAAGATGTGATAAACAAATTAACTGGTGACAGGAAGTCTGGTCTTTGTTCTAAGGCCTAAGGGAGAAGTATCAGATGAGATAACAGGAGAAGTCATTATTCAAAGTGAGATGTTGCAGGCAGGATGAAAAATTGGAATTAACAGGAACAATAGTTTGACTGTCTCTCGTTGAGAAGATATTCACGTTTAAGCTACAATAGTAAAGCCACAAATTAGTAAGTGCATGGCTATATTGTTTAAAGGTACCCCACACATTTTTTAGCTGTATGTATACTCTAAGTAGCTCATTTTTCATAGTGCTAGTATTTAGATAGCCTGGCCCTTGCCTTCCTATGCAGTTCAGCTCAATTCTAGTTTCCCTTCACTACTACGTCTGCGATTTCTCCCATAATCATGGATTTCTTCGGTGGAATTTTACCTGGGCCAATCAGAGAACAGAAGGAGGGGTTTTGAAAGACAACATCGATTTTCTGTGCAGTGTGTAGTTTAGCAATGGCAGCAGAGAAAGTGAATGAAGCCAGTCCGTGTTGGCAAGGCTTCCAAATGAAATTAAATTTGTCTCACAAAGCCTGCAGGACTTATTTACAGCCATCTTGTTTGGCTCGGTACTTCTCTCCTCTCAGTAGGGGATGGTTGTTTACAGTGTGCATGCAATTTCCGGTTAGCTTCTTAGCTTAGCCTCCTTCACAGTGAAGCTGGTGCACATGCATTGTGCAATTAGCAACTGGGTAAATCAGATCCAATCATTTTAAACTTCAACAGGCCACTCCTCCAGGAAACAATTGCTTCTTAATGGTTGTGTCCAAAACGGTAGGCTGGGTCCTCCGAAGGACCCAGCCTACCTGGTCGAGGTGGGCCGGGTCCTTGGTAGTCCGGGAAGACCAGAAAAAAGTAGCTGTGAAGTTGGACGGTCTAGCCTCCTGTCCTTAACCCGGCATACGTGCTGTCGTCTAGCAACCGTGACAATGCTAAACAAAAGCAAAATTAGATCTAAATTAGAAAAATATAAATATGTTAGTGTTAATAATATCACAAAACAATTAAATTAACTTAAAGGTAATATTTGAGGAACTAATGGACCCGCCGTTGGTGTATGTTTATTTCACGTTTTTTTCTGACAAAATATTATTTAAAAACGTGTCTATACAAATGACAAAAGTATTAAAAACACAACCACTAGAATTTTTTATATTATTATGCCTACCACCATATATTTATTTAAAACGTTTGTTACGTATTGTAACCCCAGATTCTATGAGTGTAAGTGCAGCCCTCCAAGGCTATCGCTGATGGGTACCCCCGCACGCACCTTCTGAAGAACCAATAGTCTACGCCCACGTACCATGGGCCCCACCTCGGTAAGTATAAAATGGGAGGACAGACCTGAGTTCAGCTCCCAATAGCTTACTTTTTCTTCAGCTACGGAAGCCGGTGAGGCCCCGATCCTTAGAGGGCTGCACTTACACTCATAGAATCTGGGGTTACAATACGTAACCAACGTTCTATTTYGTGTAAGCTCCGCCCTCTAAGGCTATCGCTGATGGGTAGTAGAGGCAGAGCCTGATGTAGTCTATGCCTTACCAGCTTGACATGCTCGTGAAGCTTCCACCCAAAACACCCCTTGTGATGTTGCATAAGCAAAAGGCAGCAGCAACAGCTGATTCACATAGTGAACAGATTTGCATGAGCCCCTGTGTTCATCACATGATCCAGATGATGTGAAGAAGAGACAGCACACTGTATGTGCAGTATCACTTCAAGCACAAGTCATAATTTGTCCAATAATTTCAGACAAAATATATTACTCTGACAAGTTCCTGAGAACAGAGTGAGTCAGAGAGAGGCCCGAAACATCCCGTAGATAAAAACGGATGAAGGGGCAAGGGGATGACCAGGAGGCTGCAGAGCAAATATCTTGAATTGATACTCCACTGTACAGAGCAGTGGAGGAAGAGATCCCCTTGTGGAATGGGCTGACAGTACAGCTGGAGGTTGCAGACCTGATGAGATGTAAGCCTGCGAAATAGCCTCACAAATCCAATGTGACAACCTCTGAGGAGACAAAGGTCGTCCTGCAGACTGCTCTCTGTAGTGAACAAAYAAACACTGAGAGCGCCTGATCTGTGCCGTGCGTGACACATAACACAAGAGTGCGCATACGGGGCATAGCAGGTGAGAAACTGTTTCCCCCTCCGAATTATGAGGAGGAGGACAGAACCCGCTCAGAGTAATAACTCTGGAGCTGTAAGAGCTTGTGATGCTCTTAGGCATAAAAGCCGGGTTAGGACGCAAAGTCGCAGAGCCGCCATCCTCCCGTATCCTGAAACAGGAGGAAGACAGGGCAGACAGCTCACTGACTCTCTTTGCTGATGTTAGCGCTAACAGCAGCGCTTTTTTTTAGATAAAAGCTTTAGTGAGACCTGATCCAAAGGCTCAAAAGGAGCTTTAACCAAAGCGCGTAGCACCAGTGTTAAATCCCACTGTGGTATGAATGTGCGCATGACAGGTCTGCGGCTGCGCACTCCCTTTAGGAACCGTTTTACCAACGGATGATTAAAAACCGTCCTGTCACCAAAACCCTCGTGACATGAGGAAATCACCGCAGCATACGTCTTTAACGGTGCTGAAGGCTAAACCACTGTCCATTAACATCTGTAGGAAGGACAGAATGCAGGACAAAGAGCAGGAAACTGGCTCTGCAGTATTTTTCTACACACCAGCGCTGAAAAGATGACCACTTGGCTGCGTAGGATGAAACTGTGGATGCTGCGTGCGCATCCTGGATGGTGCGCACCACATTAGCAGATAAACCCAGATTTACTAAGCGTTCCCGTTCAGCGGCCAGGCCCAGAGGGGCTGGCCCAGTCTCGGGAAGCTCCTGATCGCTCCTCCCGCCTGCAGGAGAGTGACCTCCTGCCAGGGTAGCTGAAGCGGGAGGCCTGACAGTAATGACTCGATGACCGGGAATCAGAGTGCTCCCGTGTGCTCCGGAGCGATCAGAATAGCCCACCGACGGTCTGCTCTGATCCGGCCCAGAAGTGGCGGGATCAGAGGGACAGGAGGGAAGGCATAAAGCAAGTTGTCTAGCCAGGGATGGTGCGCAAAGGCGTCCACTCCCAGAGGTGGGTCGTCCCGTGAGCTCAGGGAGAACAAGAGGTCGCACTTTACATTTTCTCTGCTAGCGAACAGGTCCACTTCTGCCTTGCCTAATCTGTCCCAGATTTCCGTAATTATGGTCATGTGCAGGGCCCAGTCCCCATCCTGGGGACCCCCTCTGGACATGATGTCTGTTCCCTTGTTCAGCACACCCGGAATGTAGACCGCCTGGATTGAGCACAAGTGGGTGTGTGCCCAAAGGAGAAGCTCTCTGGCTGTGTCCAGCAGCTGCCGGGAGCGTACCCATCCCTGGTGATTTATGTAAGCTGCTGCCACTTTGTTGTCCGTGTGGACCAGAACATGCTGGTCTCGCACCAGATGAGTGAAATGCACAAGCACTTTCCACACAGTCAGAAGTTCCAGAACATTTTTGTGGGGGACAGGATGGGCAGACCAGCAGTCTCCCACAGTCTGGGACAAGCATGTCCCCCCCACCCTGACAGTGACATGTCTGTGAAGACCGGCACGTGATGTGTCGCTCTGCTCAGAGGGACTCCTGCTGACAGTGTGTGCGGCTTCCTCCAGTGGCTCAGATCTGCCTCCACTGAGGAGGGGATTGATACAGTCCTGCGCTTGTGGCGTATCGGATCGGTCTTTAGCCGGGAGAACCACCGCTGTGAGTCTCTGGTGTGTAGCAGCCCGAGCGGAACCACCGCGTGGGCTGCTGTCATCATGCCCAAGAGACACATGATGGTTAGAGCTGTCACTGACCTGCGAGGTCTGACATGCGCTAACAACGACAGCAGAGTCTCTTTTCTGGATTGGGACGGATGAGCTGTCATGGTGACTGAGTTCAGATCCACACCCAAATACGTGATGGATTGGGCCGGAATGAGTGAACTCTTTTTCCAGTTTATGGAAAAACCCAGCATCCTTAGATGTGCTGACAGTTTCTCCATCTGTGACGCTGCTTCCTTTCTGGGTGGAGCCAGCAGGAGCAAGTTGTCCAGATAAAACAGGATTCTCATTCCCGCTGAGCACAGAGGCTGCGGTGCTGTCTCTACGCACTTTGAGAAGGTGCGTGGTGCCAGTGTGTAACCAAAAGGAAGACGTTGTACTGGTACTGAGTCTGCTGAAAAGAAAAACGCAGGTATTTTCTGTGCGCCGGGATGACCGGGACATGAAAATATGCCTCCTTCAGGTCGATTGACGAGAACCAATCGCCTTCCTGAACACATGTGAGCATCTGTTTGGTAGTCAACATGTGAAAAAGTCTTTTCAGTATGAATTTATTGAAAAACGAGAGATCCAGGATCGATCTCATTGCACCCGTTTTTTTGGGGACAAGGAAATACCGGGAATAAAAACCCTCGTATTCCTTCCGACTTGGAACTCTGGAAATGACTTCCTTGTTTAGGAGTTCCTGAAGCGCTACTTTAAGAGCGAGATCCTGCTGAGGAGACGACAAGTGGGTCTCCAGGGTCCCGCTGAACCTGGGAGGCTTGGTTGCAAACTGCAGCCTGTAACCCGTTTTTATCAAGCGCTTCATCCACTTGTCCATAGGACAAGTGTGTTCCCAGACGTAGCTGCGCTCTGAGGGAGCTTGTGCATGCGCCGTTTGTAGAACAGTTGTCGTAGCAACCGATCCACTCAGAGCCTTCGCCGCCGTCACGCTCTCTCATGTGACCCATGGGAGGCTTTGCTCGAAAGGGCTGTGCAGGAGCTCCGGGGAGCCCTGTGCGCCGCTGTTTTGAATGCGGCCCGGGAGGGGTTGCCTCCGGGGCCACACGTGATCATGAGTTAAGGCGGGTTTCAGCGGAGCCAAACACAGCGGATTCATGCTGAAACAAGACGGGGTGACACGCCCCTGCTTGCGATGTGGCTTATGCTGCCTGTCTTCTCTTACTTACGCTGTTTGCCAGGGGGTTGAAGAGAAGAGTGTGTGTGTTTGCTGGCCACGAGGGGGCGGAATGGACCACCGAACGTGGAACGGTGGGAGAAGACTTTTTTGTGTGACTGTGTTTAGCAAGGACCAGAGCCCGGCCAATTTCAGAACTAGCAGACCTAGCCATACCCATACACATTTCTCCTGCTTCAAAACCATGATGCAGGACGCACACCCGGCCTAAACAGCGCAGAGATTTAAACTCGTGCTGACCTCTGTGCTGAGGTCCCGTAGCGTTTTTTTTTTAAGTTAACGGCCTGGAGAGTGGTGTTGTTGGTTGCAGCACCCGACTGTGCCCCGCGATGACGGGGCCGGTTGGCCCTGCTGCCAAACTGCTGGTGCACTGCTTGTGAGACAAAATGTCGCCCTCTGGCAGACCATTCCACCTCAGCGACAAAAACCATGGAGGACGAAGGTTCCAGTACTAAGACCGGCGGGAACTGAAGATGGTCACCCCCTCCACTTTGTCACATCTGTGTGGAATGAGACCGGAGCTCTCAGCTTGAAATAAGCAACTCCTAGCATTGTAGCTAGCATCTCCATGCCAGGGGCAAAACCCATCTTGGCTAAACAGTCTGGATGAGCTCCCAGTCCAGTCCTGGCTGGGAGCGCCGACCACTGAATGCCTTAACCCAGCTAGCTAACACTTCTGTGTTGCGAGCAAGCCAATAGCAGCCGACACATCATGTGTTACAAACCAGCTAGTAGCAGTCTGCAACTGCTCTGGTCAAGCTACATAGCATGTCCATGGCTAGAAGCTACACCAAGCGGCAGCACCCTGACTCCAGCTTCTGCACTGAAAAAGCGGGGTCCAATTTCGGCACAACCTGCTGAGATATAGCGCCCTGCTTAGCTTAGCTAGGTGGCTAACTGGCTTAGCTAGTTTGCCGCCATGATCTCTGATGGGAAACCCCGCTAGCCTGGGCCTCCGTCCCCGGAGAAAGATAGCTTAGACCATGCCGAAGATGAGAAGCGCATGGTCCAAAAAAATCTGAAAAAGCTTCCAGTCCAGTCCTGGCTGGAAGCGTCGATGTCTGAAGGCCTTAAAGCTGCTGTATGTAGTTTCTTGAGTACCCAAAAACTTAGAAAAATTTTGAACAGAAACAACCTTGTAGTCCCTCCCCCGCTCTCAGCTTCCCTTCCTAGGCTCCTCCCCCACAGCAGGGCCCAGAGCCGTGAGCGCGCACGGTTGTAAACAGGAGGTGATCTCACCGTAAC
>NW_013953471.1:84555-89069 GCF_001266775.1 Austrofundulus limnaeus
AATGTTAATAACACTAAATAAAAACATGAGTGCATTCTAATATCAGCCAGGACTAACAGCAGGCCTGATTATCTAAGTGCTAATGTTGATCAAGCCTCACTGTATTTTATTTACTTTTTATTTTCGACAGAGGAAGTGCACAGTTATAGAAATTTCACCACATCTAACTGCTTTTAATTCTGATCCACAACAGAATAAGTCAAGATAACTATATGTAGGTAAATATGAACAGTAGCTTGCTGAGGTTAAATGAGTTAGCTGCTAACGTTAGCATTTATTTAACGTGTTATAATATCATAACAAACATATCGCTGGTGGTTCTGTAACCATCACTAACTTTGTTGTGTAGTACTACAGCAGCTCTATAAGCTTTTTATTTTTTAATAAGGTTATTAAAAATAAAAGAATGAAGCAGAGATACTAACTTGTCAAGCAGAAATGGCTAACTGCATCCGAGAGCTCCCTCCTTCTCTTCCTTCTGTGAAATCCACCTCGTTTTTTTCTGGGCTCCATCTAATTCTTTCTTTTCAACTTGGACTTCTTCCTGGGTCTTCTTCTGTTTCCCTGTGTTGGTTTCAGAACAGGCTCCAATCGGGAAATTGGAAGTTTTACAGGAACATTTGATCCAGGAAAGGTAGCAGCTAGTTTATCCTCCGTCACTGTAGCTGCTTTTGAAACGAGAATGCGCGTGAATGCGCGCTGCGGGCAGTGACGTSGGGGATGGGCGTCAGAAGCTCGTTCATGAACAAACTTCTGTTTTCATTGGCTGTTAATTTTCGGGTAAGCCTGGATTTTTCTAAAGCCTGTAGTACCWCCGGGAAAAGCAAGAGGACTCTTTTTTCCCCCATAGCTTACCTGTCTAATATCAATCTGTCAGGAGATAGTGACAGAGTGAACAAATATGTTAAAAAAATATTTTTAGAAAAGTTACATACTGCACCTTTAACTACTAGCTACCACACCCGTGTAACGAGTGAGCTAGTAGCGGCTATGAAAAAATGGGGACTTCTGTGGAAGCACCAAGATGTCCGGCACCTTAGCTTAGCATAATACCGCACCGCAGGGACACCCGCGGGAAAAATATATGCTAGCTAACCACGATCAGCCTTCTCCGAGGAAGGAGACTGGAGTAAAAACAGGTTGTGCCGGGGAAAGCCGAACCCTGAGCAGCCCGGAAAGGACGGCTACGCGGATCATAGCTCGGTGGCGCCGGACACGAATTCCATGTCAATATAAAAGGAATCATAGCACTTACATGTATGTGGCGTCTTCTATGGTTACATGTCGAATGCCGAAAATGAAGAAAAGAAGGGAGCTGAACTCAGGTCCGTCCTCCCCTTTTATACGGGCCGAGGTGGGACCCACGGTACGTGGGCGTAGACTATTGGTTTTTCAGAATGCGCCCGTGGGGGGTACCCATCAGCGATAGCCTTAGAGGGCGGAGCTTAAATGAAATAGAATGTATTCTTTTCTCCCGCTTCGTCCACCATTACTAGAATTAAAAAAACTCTGGTCGGCCTGCAATGCATTATGGGATATGCTGGGCTGGGAAGGTTCCATCGGACCAGTCCTTTGGTTCGGGCCAAAGGAAGGATGCATTTGTCAGCAGCATCGGAGTAGTCTTCGGTTTTGCACAGCCTCCGTTGCAGCGCTGTGATGTATGCGGCCAATGAATTCAGCCTTTGGAGGAGCTGGCCCACTGTTTTGGACACAGCCAATAGCTGAGAGTCCAGATCCTCTGTATGAAGCAAAGTGAAGAACAAGGGGCTGGTTTTTACCAGGCTAGTATTTAGATGACCTTGAATGTTATAGGTGTACTCATGAAACACTTTTTTACTGTGTTCCCAACTGTGATTTTAACTCTGACTCCTAGTGTAGCAAAGACATGGGGTGCAAGAGGAGCCTGTTTTGAGTGATGATCTTAAAAAAAATAAAGCTTTTTGGACAAAGATGACTCCAGACATCACCTGTGTCTTATTGCTGCAACATATAATTCTAAGAATTACTCCATGCCTACACACAAGTAGGTCATTGCACTTCAATCCTATAAATAAAACAAATTCAAACTTGTCCTCGTTAAAATTCAACTGTCCATGGAAATGTCTGCAGTAAGTATCTTGTGGCCATGCATTAATTTTTTTATCCAACATCACTAAATGGGCTCCACATATTTTAGACTTGAAGGTGATGTCGTTTGGTTTAATGTTGTTTTAATTTTGTTGGTTGCTGTACACAGCTGAGGGGAGAAAAAAACTATGACAGCACTCTGAGGTGGACTTTTTTCACAAACATTCCTGATTAATGTTTCTTCTTTTAAAGCTGGTAAGCTGCATTTATGTTTTCTTTAAGTGGGCCAGTTTTTATTTCTATACTAACTTACTAATGGCGTCAGAGCCAGAGCAAAATCAATGACTGCAGCCAATTTGCACCTGCCTTTGGAAAAATGCTAAATATAAATGTAAAAACAGCAACCTCAACCAGTTTCAGTAAAAACAGCAACCTCAACCAGTTTCAGTAAAAACAGCAACCTCAACCAGTTTCTAGTTTGATAAATCACACTGCAATGCCGAATAATGTTTGCATGTCCTCTGCCCAGTATTTTTGCATAATCTGATAATCATCATATATTCTGTTTATTCATAAAGGCAAATGGATTGCATCAGCTAATTTGCACATTTAACTGAAACAATCCTCAGTGCACATGGTTAATAAATCAGCTTTGCGCATGTTATCAAGTTTGTGTGTCATTGTAGACAATAAATCAGCCCTAAGTGTTTGATCTTAAGTTGTATCACAGGTGGATTAGAACAGAAGAGTTGTTGCTTCATAGCAAGAAGCTCAAAGGTTCACCTCCTGGCTTTTTTGTCTTTCTGCCAGCAGTAGCTTTCTTAGGTCTGCCTTCATAGAGCCCATTATGATTCAAAACATAATAAATGGTGTGATCATACAATAACTTACCTTGACTTTGGACTACCAGTTAAACTAACATGCATGTTAATATGATATGTAAAAGAAAACTGGAGTATGATGAGAAAACCTGTGGACTGCAAGAACATTTAAACTCCACCCAGAAAGGTCAGAAGGTCATCTTGGAACTTTTTTGCCAAGAGGTCACAGCTGTAACCACTGCGCTGCTGTGCCGCCCTGTTTTATTTCAATGATTTGAAAAAATTTTTTTTTAAAAATGTACAGTATATAAGAACATCAGCATTCAAATCTTTTACAAGATGTTGTTATATATTGTGTTGCTGATGCCTGATAATATCAAGTTAAGTATTTTTAAAGTTGGACTGGTCTGTATACAGTGCTATGATACACTGCAATCAAAATTCTGATAATGTAACAACATAAGACCCCCTCCATACTGGATAAAGACCCTACTAGGGTGGGAGAAATCAGCCAGAAGATGGATGGTTTTTGCAGCATCTTGATGATGTCTTCACTGGTGTATTACAGAGATGAGACAAATGGCACTTTGAAGAGATCCGAATCTTGAGGAGCTGTTTGATTTTGAATGAATGATGTCATCACGTATGTCATACATAATGGGCAGTAACATGTTTTGCCAAGCGGAACCTCCTCGTCCTTTCCCCTTGAGCTGTTGTACTCCATCAGTGAAAAAGCAAGGATTTTTTGTCTCTTTGGTTAGAGAGGAAAAAATAAAGAGAATATATGGAGTCAAAAATAAAACTATGAACAGTGCTTAAAGGTTCATAAAGTTTGGAAAGTTGGTCTCTCTTTCAGACACTTGTTTTGGTCATGTTCAGGCTTGTTCAAGAAAGAAAAAAAGATGTACATGGTCATGGTTGTGCAATAAAAACCTTCACCTGCATGACCCTAATATTCCTCGTTCTCCTACCTCTGTGCCTTACCTTTCTCTTTAGCAGGACCACTGTTATTTGACCTTGGAAGGTGGCTTTTTGACCTTGAAGTATTGTCAGGTGTACTGCAGCTTAATTATTCATTTGGAAGCATTGAACTTGAGGGGTATGAAAATACTGATGGTGTTTCCTCTTCAATATCAAAGCTGAAACTGATGATGGAGGCCCTAAATGCCTTCACCCTTCTACATTTTTATGGTTTTATTGTCATTTATCAAACACGATCAATAGAAATTGCCCCTTTTAATGAAGCATAAAAATAAAGTCAATGTCAAAATAAAATCTAATTTCATCTTCACTCCTTTTTAAGGTTACTGTCCTAATTCATTTAAGAAAGAGAGATTATTGAAAAATACAACACTCGAAACATTCCTAAAAGTTCAGGTAAAATCATCATCAAGAAATGGAAGGAATATGGGAACATCTGTAATCTACCAGGAGAAGGCCGTTCACATAAACTGAGTGAGCGTGGAAGAAGAAGAATAGTGAGAGGTGACACATTTGACCCTCTGAAGGAGTTAAAGCAGATGAGTTGAGAGACTGAGCTACAACAACTGTTGGAGGAAGTTTATATTAAATCTCACTCGTTTGTTCAGATTGATTAAAGTGTAACTTACCCCCCCCCCCCCCCGT
>NW_013953471.1:90677-91434 GCF_001266775.1 Austrofundulus limnaeus
AAAAGTATCCAACAACCAGTTTCTATGTATAACTAATACATTTTTAACATAAAATCATGTGCACCTTTAAGTTAATTTGATTCAAAATTGTTACAAAAATTTCAGTCTACTTGTTCAAAATGAGAACCCCCCCCACATCTCCAATAAATTTAAACAAGTAAAGCAAAACAATACTGCACATTTGTTTTATTGCACTTCACCAATTTCAGCTTTTAACAACTGTTTTGTAAACAATGTTTTCTTCGTAACACTAAACATGGTCTTTTGAACATGACCTACATAATATTAACAATACAGTCAGTTACCAGTATTAATGATTTACAAGTTACAGGCTTGCTTTTAACAGCTCAGACTGCGATAAATATAAGCTAAGCTGAGCATTGGTTTTAGGTGAACAGGTTTTAATTGGGCTTTCACCAGTAAAATGCCACAATTAGACTGAAACTGACATAACTATAAATAAAAGCCAAAATATATAAATGTCCCAATAAGTAAACAAACAAATACACAAAATGCAATAAGGGAGACCATAACCTCATGTTTTATTATTGTTTTTCCTTTTACTTGTAGATGCATGAGTTTCTTAGGCATTTTTTCCCTTTTTTTCCCCTCAAGTCTTTATTTCTGTCTTGCTTGCTTCTGTCTCCTGTTTTTGCTTTATGCATTTCTGCCACATTATGCAAATAGATATGCTTTTGGTGTTCCTTTTATTTGTAGATGTGTTTGAGTTCTTTAATTACACTTATTTTATATATAT
>NW_013953471.1:92823-94386 GCF_001266775.1 Austrofundulus limnaeus
AAACAGGACACAGAAAAATGTAAAAGCAACACATGGAAATAAAAAGATTTGAGGGGAAAACAAATGAAAATAAAGATTTAAGCAACTCAAATGCAGCACCAATTAAATTAAAAGAATATCAACTCGTATTTTATAGCTTAATTGACCTTCATATTTTGTACAGCTTAGTTCAAATAAATTATATATATTCTCGCAATTCAATTTTTGTTTTTAAAATTTTTATATTATGTGTTTTTCCTTTTACTTGTAAATGCATTTGAGTTGCTTAAATCTTTATTTTCATTTGTTTTCCCCCTCAAATCTTTTTATTTCCATGTGTTGCTTTTACATTCTTCTGTGTCCTGTTTNGCTTTTGGTGTTCCTTTTATTTGTAGATGTGTTTGAGTTCTTTAATTACACTTATTTTATATATATATTTTTAGTCAGAAATCTATTTCCATGTGTTTTTACATTTGTCTCCTGTTTTTACTTTCCCTTATACATTTCTGCCTCATTATGCAAATGAGGTGGGCAGTCCTTCTTGGGTCAGCTCCTCTCCTATTGGTCAGACTGGAAGGAGCAGGATCCATGAGCAGATCAACTGTGCTGCTTCAGTTTAGCTTAAAGTTTAAATTTTAGTTTAAAACAAAGGCAAGGAGGAAAACACTTACCTGTACTTTTGTTTTAAACTAATCTTTAAGCCAAACAGTTGCAGTACAAGCATGCACAGTAGATCCACACATGGATCCTGCTCCTTTGTCTTTTGACCAATAGAAGAGCTGAACCAAGGAGGACCGCCCACCTTCTTTGCATAATGAGGCATAAATGAATAAGGTAACTTATAAACAGGACACAGAAGAATGTAAAAGCAACACATGGAAATAAAAAGATTTGAGGGGGAAAACAAATGAAAATAAAGATTTAAGCAACTCAAATGCATTTACAAGTAAAAGGAAAAACACATACTATAAAAATTTTAAAAACAAAAATTGAATTGCGAGAATGTATATAATTTATTTGAACTAAGCTGTACAAAATATGAAGGTCAATTAAGTTATAAAATATGAGTTAATGTTCTTTTAATTTAATTGGTGCTTTTTAACTGTACTTATTTATTGGTGAATTTATATAATACTGCTTTTATTTCTAATTTTGTCAGTTTCAGTCCTCCACAGCAGTAGACAATAAGTGTCAATATTAAAACTATACTATTTCTTGTAAAACTCACTCATTTTGTTTCTGAATACAAAAATCTTTGTAAAAATTATGCTACATATATCTATAAAACTAAACATTGTTTTGCCAATAAAACCTTTTGTTTCCTTTTGTTTAAAATTCAACATTTTAGCTGAGTGAAGTTCTTCATTCTTACATTAGTCTGGTAACATTAGAAAAATCCCTGAAATGTGAACCAGTCACAAGCAAACCAAAAGATCTAAAAACTAACACAAGAATTCACAAAACTGTTGCAAAATAACATTGCAAAAACACTTCTTCATGACCATATCTTGACTTTGTCGAACTAACAGAATTTGTTTAGTGCTTTAACTGGGTCAATAAAATCTTATCCCAGTTTTTTTTTTT
>NW_013953471.1:95386-97007 GCF_001266775.1 Austrofundulus limnaeus
CAGTTAAGGTGAATTTTGGTTTTGCATTTTTTTTTCTTTCTGCAACAAGTGAACAACTGAAGCGCCGTGTCAGCATAAGCTGAAAATTTTGAGCATGCACTTTAACTATTTGCTGGCCATCATGTTGACAACATATTCAAAACGTATGCTTAACATATGCAGCTAACACCAGTTTGTTGGACCGTAACTGACATGATTAAACATAAAAGCAGAAATATATGTCCCAATAAATAAACAAACTGAAAATTCACCAATTAAATTAAAAAAGGAGAACTTTTCCTCAAGTTTTATAATTTTATTGACCATATGTATTTTTACTATCTTAGTTCCAATGAATTTTATCACATAATTAACATTTTATTGTTTTTAAAAATATATATTTTTTTGGCTTTTCCTTTTACTTGTACATGCATTTGTGTCTAATATTTTTTCATTTCCTCACAAGTCATATTTCCATGTGCTGTTTTTATATTTTTCTGTCTACCATCTTTACTATCTTATGCATTTCTGCCTCATTACGCAAATAAAGTGGGCTGTCTTTCTTGGGTCAGCTCCTCTACTACTGGTCAATAAACAGGAAGCAGCAGGATTCATGTGCAAATCTACTGTGCATGGTGTGTTGCCTCAGTTTACTTTACAACCAAAGCAAGGAAGAAAAAAAACTTACCTGTTCTTTTATTTGTAACTAAACATGAGTGTTAATCTTATATGTAATCTGACTTTTATTTATATCTATTTTTATACATCTCTACTTTTATTTCTAATTATGACAGTTTCGATCCTTCATAAGCCTTTTCTGACCAGCAAACTAATAACAAGTATGTTTAAATTNCTTCCAGGTTGTGGTCATCCATTCCTTCTGGATAATCAGGCAGGAAATTTATTTCCCCTTTCTTTGGCTTCTTAATGGCTTTGTTGGGAGGTTCATCACTTGTGGAATACCTTCCACGTTTACCACCATTAACAGACACATCGAGTCGGCCCAGCTGTCGCATTTTGGTTCTGTAGTTTCCCATTTTGAACTGGAGACTATTTTTCCATGCATCCCATCCACTGGATGACCCTTGTTCTTTAAGGCAAGGGTGTGCTTGTACCAAGGCTTTTGCAACAGATTCAAATTCTTCCTTTGCTGGGTATGGTTTGAATGAATACATGGTTTCTGCCAACTTTTCAAGGATAGCATGCTTCAGCTCTTTTGTAACCTTGAGACAAACTCCGTCCTTGAAATACAGCAGGTTACCTTGGCGAAGTCTAAACTCGACATCTACTGGAAATTTGGGAATTTCAAACTCCTCTGGCCACTGAGAGCTTCTTTCAGAAGAGACAGACAAGATCTCGGTGTCTGCCAGGCTGACTGAGTCACTAGACAAGTTGAGGGATGTGGTGACTGGGACGAGCTCAAACGTCGGGATTATTTTGATGGTTGGTTTCTCAGGAAGCTCTGAGACATGTGTGAGGTTGCAGAATTCATTATTAAACTCTGGATCTTGGTATTGTAGGGCGAAGCTGTAATTTGTTTGGAGACAGTCTTTGAGCCAGCTAAGCAAATCTTCAAGTGTGTCCGGTCTTGTTGCCATGGTCATCTTTCTAATATCTCCCTCAGTGACTATAACCCTTGTGG
>NW_013953471.1:98007-100844 GCF_001266775.1 Austrofundulus limnaeus
AGGAAGCTCTGAGACATGTGTGAGGTTGCAGAATTCATTATTAAACTCTGGATCTTGGTATTGTAGGGCGAAGCTGTAATTTGTTTGGAGACAGTCTTTGAGCCAGCTAAGCAAATCTTCAAGTGTGTCCGGTCTTGTTGCCATGGTCATCTTTCTAATATCTCCCTCAGTGACTATAACCCTTGTGGTAAACTTCTGCTGCATAGCCATCTGGGGAAAATAGACAGGTATTTAGCCAACAATAAAATGTCTTAGTGTCACCATAACTTCACCTTGAACCCTGTACACTGACAATGGGAAGACATCATTTAACTCTGAAATCTTCAGCACACACTTACAGGTGACATCACACTGAAGTTTGTAGGATCTCAAATGTTCACAGTACCATGCTGTCATTTTATTGCAGACAAACAGAATCTTCGCATTAGCTGCAACAATCTTTTCAATCTGAGCAAACTCTGGGAGACCTGAGCATGAACCAGCAGAAAGTATCATGCCTGGACGATAACTGATTCCATCTACACAGACAGATGATGCAACAAGCACTGAAGTTACAGTTCCTATGTTTTGCTCAATTACCTTCTGAACAGTCAAAGAAAAAGAGCCAAGCAAAACAGGGGTAACCTTTGTCATTTCAACAACTGGTCTGAAGAAGGAGCAGCAGTCAAGATGATAACTGACTGCTTTCTGGTGTTTGGTTGCAAGTGTCATGGTAACATTTTTGAAATTCCGAATATTACGTATGGCCCTTTTAAAGAAGCTATGTTTGCCCTCAAAGCGCATTGTCCAAACCTCAGACAAGGGCCCAAACTTCCTTATAAGCTGAGGATAGTGTTCCAAATAGTGATGCTTGGGCCTTAAATGGAACTCTGGAAATGTGGACTGTAGCAAGCTCCTGTGTTCTGATATCTTGCCATTCAGAAAGTTCAGAGTCTCTTCAGTATGTCTTGGTGCTACAACAAGATCAACAATGTCCTTGAGAAGCATGAGAATATCCCATGTGTTGTCACCTTCAGGGATGTAGTGGCCAATAAGAAATGGAAGGAGCCTTATTAGACACCAGTTCTCATGAGCATTGCCACCAATAGTCCCTTTGGCTGAAAACCCCTTTCCAATAATCTGAGGTTTGTCTGTTTTGTCAGCAAATGTGTAGTTAAAGGATGTAATGACCTCATTGAGCATACCTAAAGTGAAATACTTCTTGCCAATCAGATCTGTTAGGCAAAGGCAAAACTCAACTGGAACAATGCCCTCCAAGAGATCATGCATGATATCAGGAGGGTACCCAGTGACCACATGAAAGTGTTCAAGACTCTCAGTTAAAGGACATGCCCCTTTCACGCCTTAAGTCCGAATTAATCCCGGATCTTTTTTCACCTCTTGTATCTGCTCATCATGTGACTCTCGTTCTCTGGATTGAAAGAAACCAGAACATACCTCTTGTTGTTGAGCGTCACTACTGTTTGCCAAGCAGAATCTGCAGAACTTGTCAACAGCAAAGCTCTCCTGGAAGCCTGCGAGAGAGTGTGCACCAAGATTATCAGCTGCAATAAACAAAACTGTTCCTTTAATACTTACCCCTAGTTGCTCCAAGTAAACACCACTTTGCTCTAAGAGTTTTAGATCATAAATCAGAGGCTGAAGAATTTTTGAGTAGCCGCATTCTTTGACTGTGGAGGTGTAGCACAGTAGAGCGAGCTGGATTGAGTTTAGGGTTGACCGATATTTTGCAGGAATGTTGACAATAACCCAGTATACTGCACACATTTTATGTTTCAGCTTTGATGTTCCAAGTGGGTTGGCTATTTCAAAGTCATCAATATAAAGACCAAGGGCAATCGTGAATTCTTCTCTTGAAAGAAGTGAATTTTCTTTAAAATATTGCCCATCTGCACAAGACCTGTATTCCTGAGGGACACTGACTTTTGCTGACATAGCCTTGTCTAAAACATCTTTTTTGTTAAGCAACTTCTGTAGCATGGGAACAATGGGAACATATGCAAGAGGTTTTTTACCTTTTTCCACAACATATTCTATGGGGTTTACCAGTGGAAAGACTTTGCGTACATAGGCAGCTCTCTTTTTGGCAGTTCCCAAAGGCCCATCTTTATCACAGTATGTCATTATGTTACTTTTTGACACTGCATTAATCACCTCTTTCACAAACATTTCATTTGTGTCAAAACCATACTTCTTTAGTACAGTCATTATTCTGTTTTGCAAAAGAGGTTGTGACAGCTTATTGAGCTGACCAAGTTGTTGGATCACTTCTTGCACAGCACTTTCTGGTATGTTTAGAACAGACTGCATCTTTAAGAGTAGAGATGCTAAATTGTGCTCGAGCTGCTTTTCTAGATCATAAAAATCTCTGTCACTGGTTACTTCATGCATTTCCTCAAAGTCCTCCACATGATCAGCATCAGATATTTGTTCTTGTGTAGCATCACTGTCATTCACATCATCATCACCTATAATTTCTGACTTAAAGTTCTTCCAGTTCAGTTCTTTGTGTTCTTTACTCTTATGTGCTTTGAAAGTGCTGTAAACACTGCTTTCAAAGTTGCAGTCTTTGTAAGGACATGCTACTTTGTGGTTTACTTTCAGATGTGCTGAATGTAGATGTGAAAAGAACTCTGTCTCAGTGCATGTCTCAGAAAATGCACATGACATACAACTAAATTTAACTGGTACGGAAACACCTGTTTGCGGATTTGGTGTTTTGATGTGAATGCTACTTAAGTGTACTTTTAAGGCATTTACTGATTTAAATGTACACAGGCATTCTTCATGTAAGCAAGGAAATGGTTCGGTCCTTGTATAACCTCCATGTTTTAATC